>NC_074698.1:38925399-39045356 GCF_029448725.1 Salvelinus fontinalis
GCAATGTTGTGTGGTCCTTGGGTGTTCGCTTGGCTGCTGCTGGACACAAATAGACAGTCAGGAATGTACAGTCGACTCCTGGACTCATGTTCATTAGGGTGCACAACAGAATAAAAAAGAACATTCGGATCTAGAAACGAAAATGACGTCTCTTATTGGATGAGTTGAAGTAGTCCCTCCCTGTTCCAGTTCGTTTTTCTTCTGTTTGGTGTCTAATGAACACGACCCTGAGTATTGCAGGTCAACAGTCCCATATCAAGTACATTCTCTTGACTTGCTCTGGATATCTGCATGCTCCGGAATGGTTCATTTGCATTCACAGCAGTCCCACGAAATTACATTCATCTTGGTCATGTTTGTTTAGCACACTGTAGCAAAACATTTTTCAACGGAAAACATAAATGAGCATTTGTTATTGGTCAAGTTCAGTAAGTACCTCCCTGGTTCACTCAGTTTTAAAGCATTTTCTTCTGTTTCCTGGAGAACACCACCCAGGAGTGGACTGTCTATCAACTGTCAGAAGCATTTGTGTTGTGAAGCGGCTGGCAGCTGAGCAGGAGTATATTTCCCTCTGCAGGACATACGTTGCAATTGCATGCCTTTAAATGCACCCTAAACCCAGTAGGAAATATTCTGAAATCACAGTCGACTGCTGTTCACAGTAATGGTGGATTATTGCCAGGAAAGAGTCTCTATCGGGTGTCAGTGTGTATGGAGATTGGGTCGTGTTCAGTGTAGGTAGCACAAAAAGTTGCCTTCCGTTTCATGCCCATTGAACAGGACCCAGATCATGTTAGCATGTCTGTTGTGTTTTAAGGAAATGGTGGACTGGTTCAACGCCATCAGAGCAGCCAGATTTCACTACCTACAGGTCGCTTTCCCTGGGGCCCACCACGCTGATGTGAGTCTCTCTCATTATCTCATCATTCTCTCATTAATCCCCCAGTCCCTTCCTCTCTAGTATACACAGCTTTATATACAGCTGGCCTAATTCTGCTCCCTACCCCTTCTCCTTGTCCATAACCCTTCAATGTTTGCATATCCCAGGGGTGCATCTTCCATCATATTGCTTATACCTTATGGATCTGCAAACATGGAAGGCTTAGGGCCAATGGGAAGGGGTAGCGAGGGAATTGGGACTGGCTACACACACCCTCACATGGTCACAGAATAAAACATTTCTCCTTCTTCTCATGTATTCGTCCAGTTGGTGCCAAAGCTAACACGAAACTACATCAAGGAAGGCTACATGGAGAAGACGGGTCCAAAGGTGAAGTCTTTTAATACATACACTTTAGTTACTTACACTTTAGTTACTTACACTTTAGTTACTTTGTGACACAGCACTTAATGCTTCTAACTTCATCAGCCCATCAGGTTTCACTGCGAATGGGGTTTAATTTGTACCACACAAACCTACCGCATTAATAATGGCCATGTACAACCGCAGCCAAGTATATTTTCAGGGCCTGTGAGCTGAATGCTTGCCTTGTACTGCTTGGTGTGGATAATGTATTGTTATTCCAGTATGTGATCCTGTATGTAAGCAAAGAAAGCCATTAGTTAAGAGAGTACAATAATAGTGCATTATCACAGTTGTAAATAACGTTTCTTCATTAAAGAGGTTATACGGTTCTTTTCTGTCTGGGGGGGGGGGGGGGGGGGGGCTCTGGAACTAAGAGGTGTCCCCTAAATAGACAGACATATTGCCCAGAAATGACCTCATTGGACAGAAAGACAATATATTTAGGTGAATCATTAACAACTGAACTTCTGTACAGCCTCTTTAATTCCTTCAACCTCTGTGCTTCCTGTTTCCCTCTTACAGCACACAGAGGGCTTCAAGAAGAGATGGTTCACTATGGATGACAGGAGACTCATGTACTTCAAGGGTCCTCTGGTAAGATAGTCAGTGGGTGAATGAGGTGCCATGTCATATGGGTCAAAGAGATGGTGCTGTACCATTTCAGTACTATTAGTAACACTTTATTTAGGGCTTACGGTTCAACAGGCTCCAAAATGACTGATAACAGCTCTGATTGATAATAAATGCATAATACCCATTAAAAGCAGTTCATTGGTTCTTATGACAAGTCATATAAAGCAGTATGGCACTTATAGTACAGTGGTACTGAACTAATGTTATTTGCATGTCATATTATGCAAACAAACATACCCAAATGATTTATTGGACCTCATATACAATGTGGCTGGTCAGACAAACACATTACACACGTAACAGGTGCACACAGACACAGTCTTGTATAACTAACCTTTTGGGGACACACAGTTCAGTCCCATTCAAAATCCTATTTTCTCTAACCTCTAACCCTAAACTTAACCCTAACCCATACCCTTACCCTAACCAAACAACCTAACCTTTACCCTTAATCTAACCCTAACCCTAAAATGAACCCTAGCTCCTAACCCTGAACCTAAACCTAATTCTAACCCTGACACTAATTCTAACCTTAACCCTAAACCCCCTAGAAATAGCATTTGACCTTGTGGGAACTAACAAAATGTCCCCAGTTGGTCAAATTTTGGTTTGTTTACTATTCTTATGGAGACTTCTGGTCCCCACAAGTATAGTTAAACACGTTCACACACACACACACCTCTCCCCCTCTCCCACACACTGAGTCTCCTCTCTGTTTCTTTGTGAGGATGCCTATGCGCGCGGTGAGGTGTTCATTGGTAGTAAGGAGAACAGCTACACTGTGCTCCCCGGACTTCCCCCATCCACCCAGGGCTACCACTGGCAGTTTGGCATCACCATAGTAACACCCGACAGGAAGTTCCTGTTTACGTGCGAGACCGAGGAGGAGCAGCAGGATTGGATGGCTGCCTTTCAGGGTTTGGTGAATCGACCTATGCTGCCCCAGGAATATGCAGGTAACCATTCACATGGCTCTACCCAGGATTTGTCCAAGGAAAACATATACATTTTCTACATTTAGCAGACAATCTTATCCAGAGCGACTTATAAGAGAAATTAGGGTTAAGTGCCTTGCTCAAGGACATATAGACAGATTTTCCCACTAGTCGGCATGGGGATTCGAGCCAGCGTCCTTTTGATTACTGGCCCAACACTCTTAACCGCTAGGCTACCTGCTGCCCCTTAGTTGAATAATATTTGGGGTCTTTTACTATGGGTGATATGTTGAGTAAGGTGTCCAGCATACTAATAGTGACCTAATCACCTTCCGTTGGTGGATATTTCTCGCTAATACATGTGATGCCCTTCTGCTGATTGGTGAATTGACAGCTATATGCTTCCACTGAGTTCATGGCAGTAGAGGCTATGACAGTTTATGTGGAGCTGAACCACTCTATTTTACACAGTTGATTTCTCCTGGTACCTGGTTAAGTGACTGATTTAGTCTCTCTCTCTCTCACTCTCTAGTGGAGGCCAACTTTAAGCACAAGCCCTGAGAAGAGGAGGACAATAAGGAAAAAGAGGAAGGCTGGACATATCCTCTGGATGAAGACAGACAAATAGGATCCTTCTCCTCCTCATAAGGAGAAAAATATATATACAATTAAGGATAAACCACACAGAGCAGTAAAAGAGGAGGGAGAGAGGACTACAGAGTGTGGTGTTACTGTCCTGTTGCCATACTCCTCGACTCCGCCTTACCCCAAATCCTGCCCATATATAAGGAACAAAAATATAAACGCAACAGGCAACAATTTCAACGATTTTACAGAGATCATTAGTCAATTGAAATAAATAAATTAGGCCCTAATCTATGGATTTCATGACTGGGCAGGGGCGCAGCCATGGGAGGCCTGGGAGGGCACAGGCCCACCCACTTGGGAGCCCAGCCAATCAGAATTTGTTTTTCCCCACAAAAGGGCTTTATTACAGACAGAAATACTCCTCCATTTCATCACCCGCAGGTGAAAAAGACGGATGTGGAGGTCCTGGGCTGGCGTGGTTGTGAGGCTGGTTGGACATACTGGCAAATTCTCTAAAACAACGTTGGAGATGGCTTATGGTAGAGAAATGAACATTCAATTCACTGGCAACAGCTCTGGTGGACGTTCCTGCAGTTAACATGCCAATTGCATGGTCCCTTAAAACTTGAGAGATCTGTGCCATTGTGTTGTGTGAGAAAAGTGCACATTTTAGATTGGCCTTTTATTGTCCCCAGCACAAGGTGCCCCTGTGTAATGATCATGCTGTTTAACCATCTTCTTTATATCCCACACCTGTCAGGTGGATGGATTATCTTGGCAAAGGAGAAATGCTCACTAACAGGGATGTTAACAAATGTGTGCACAAAATTGGAGAGAAATAAGCTTTCTGTTCATATGGAACATTTCTGGGATCTTTTATTTCAGCTCATGAAACATGGGACCATATTGCATTTATATTTTTGTTCAGTATAGTTGGAAAGAGAGCCCAGAATTATGTTGACCTCCTTAACTCATAGGAAGTCCCACCAAGTTGACTACATACCCTTTGTCACGTTCCTGACCTATTTATGTTAGTTTGTTATGTGTGTTAGTTGGTCAGGACGTGAGGTTGGGTGGGCATTCTATGTTTTCTGTTTCTGTGTTGGTTTTGGGTTGCCTGGTATGGCTCTTAATTAGAGGCAGGTGTTTGGCGTTCCTCTAATTAAGAGTCATATTTAGGTAGGCGTTGTCACAGTGTTCGTTGTGGGTGATTGTCTTCCGTGTCTGTGTAATTGTTTGCACCATACGGGACTGTTACGGTTTGTTCGGTTTGTGTAGTCTAATTGTCCTATTCGTGCGTTCTTCTTGTTTTGATGTAAGTTCGTCGTATAGGTCTGTCTACACCGTTTTGTTGTTTTGTTAGTTTATACAAGTTCGTGTCTATGTTAAACGTTTGTAGCCTGTGTGTGCACATCGTTTATTTAGGTTCACGATCGTTTTCTTGTTTTGTTAAATAAATATGTGTTCAAACTTCAGTGCGCCTTGGTTCCCTCAATACTCCTCCTCTTACGAAGATGAAGAGGAGGAGGACCGCCGTTACACCCTTCAATGGCGCTGCTGGTGCTGAGTGATTAGTGCTTTTTGAGGTCGGTTCGGTTTCGGTTAGATAAGAAAATAATCAAGTATTTTTTACATTAAATGCGCTATTCATAATGTGGGTTGAATACTGTAACAACACAGAATAAAACAAATTAATAAAATTCCCATGAAGGTAGTGACTGACCATTACTGCTTATCACTTTTATTACCCATCATTTATTCACATTACTTTAATCAAATATTAAATTGTGTATTACATTTGTTTCATTTGATTACTTTATTATTTCATTCCAAGTCATCATTTCATCTCTATAGAGCTGCTGCCTATGCTGTCTGACAAAATCCCAATTTTAGTAGTTCTTTAAAGTAAATAAGGCATATTTTATGACTGCTGAATACCAACTATCAATCACTTAGATCATGTATGTTCAGGTAGACATACCTTGTGAAGCAGCAGCTGCTCTCTATATCACCTCACGATCACACATTCTTCTGTCTCTTCCATAGCAGTTGTAAAAGAAACACAAATAGGACAAGAAGATTCGCAATGGATTATGGTCATTGTAGTTAATTACCATGTTTTATGCACTAAACTATGTAGAATATTAGCCCTGTTGGAAACTACAACTCCCTACTATATTGCACAGTTCAGGCTGTATGCAATTTATCTCTAGAGAAACTGTGTAACCCGAACAAAATGGAATTCAAATCATTTAACCGATGTCGTCAATTAGTTGTTTAATAAACGAAAAATAACCGTCATTTCGATTAATCGCTCAGCACTAGGCGCTGCACATGATAAAACAGATTTTCTGGCAAGTGCACCCTCTATTCATCTCTATGACCCTGCCTCATGTATCTCCAGACTCAGCTTTGTGCCAACTCCACCCTCTTAGTCACTTTATCTTTCTGCGTCGTTGGACTCAGGAGTACATCTGAAATGGCACCTTGTTCCCTATAAAGCACCTTTATAGGGCTCTGCTAGTAGTAGTACACTATAGGGAACAGGGGGCCATTTCATACAAATCAGAATCACCATTATTCACCAAGTACATTTACACATACCCAGAATGTGCCTTGGTGCTGCCAGCAGTAGACAATATACACACAGAATACAGACACATAGACATCGGAACAGTAACCATAAAACATCACACTGGAGTATAGGCTGATTACAGTGGGAATAGACCATTTACAGAGGGGCTATATCTATATAAGCAGAGGGAGGGATCCTGCTGTGGATACTGTGGTGTACAGAGGTGTACATAGTGCAAAGGCAGTATAGTGCAGATTAGTATTTGAGGTCATTGATGAGAAGGTTCAGTAAATCGGCCCAATGCAAAGTCATATGAATGTTCTCCTAACTGTCCTACAGTTGTTGTGAGAAAATAACTTGACCATTTACAAAAGAGATACAGCTGGTATATGTGTAATGTTGGCTCCTGGACTGATTGTACGAGTGTGATGTGGACCTTGTTTGTTAAATGACATGATATGCTAACCTGGTCCCAGATCTGTTAATGCGGTCTTGACAAGTGCTATGGCCATTCTCAAGTTGGCAAAACCGCACTAACAGATCTGGGACCAAGCTAATGGTATGCTGCTTTGATAGTTGATAGTGAATATTTTCCTTCTTCTCTTTTGAGACTGGACTGAATAATACATTTCAAGGCCAGTGGGAACTGACTGAATGTGATAGGGCCATTTTGTGTCTCTAGTGAATAATAACTGCTCTGTCTCTCTAGTCGTTTCCAAAACAGACATTGATACTGTGGATGTATTTCCTTGTTCATTTCTTTGTATTGGTGCAGATGTATATTCATTTATTTATTGCTTTGTGTTGTGAAGCTTAACATTCTGACAAGCACTGCAGGTACAGAAACCAAATTTTGTATTTTATAGCTGTAAATGACTAAATTTGAAAGGGAGAATTGTGAATTACTTGAATAGGTTTCTCCAGTGAAGAAATACTATTTAATATGTCAGTTGATGTTATGGGCCCTGTTCAAATACTTCAGAAATACTATTTAATATGTCAGTTGATGTTATGGGCCCTGTTCAAATACTTCAGAAATACTATTTAATATGTCAGTTGATGTTATGGGCCCTGTTCAAATACTTCAGAAATACTATTTTATATGTCAGTTGATGTTATGGGCCCTGTTCAAATACTTCAGAAATACTATTTAATATGTCAGTTGACGTTATGGGCCCTGTTCCAATACTTCAGAAATTGCTCATCTAAAAGGAAAACATGGAAGGATGAATTTCTAAAGTATTCTAATATGTCTTTTTGGTATCCTGGCTACAGGTTCTATCCATATATTGTAACTTATCTTTACCAGCAGAGGGAGACAAAGTCAAAACTATGAACACACTCTTATTCTGATTTTTACATGGGGAGAATCTCAATTGGATTTGCTCGACTCCTCGCGTCCTCTACGCCGCCCTCTCCTGGTGGAAAACGTGGACACAAATGTGTTTGTATTAAATTAGACTTCCCTTCACTCGTGCACCATCAGTTAGAGTGGAATCCCAAAATATCTGTAAAGTGTTAAAAAGAAATGTAGCCAGACATTTTATAGACAACAGATTTAGTAGCATATAGTTTTAAACGTGAGCATGCGTTTCTCTTCCGAGAAGAAAATAGCTGATTTTGTGGCGGATTTCAAAGCGCTTCTACGATACGGAGCCGAGAGGATATATTTGTGCTTCCTCGCTGGGAGAAGGCTATTGAGGACACTACTCCGTTCGCCTATTAACAAATTGACACTCGACCCATAAAACGAAAAGAGGTCGCCATATGTAGACCTCTTTTCGTTTTATGGGTCATGAAAGAGAAAAGTACTTAGGATTCGAGAAGAGGACAGACTTTCCCAATTGAGAAACTCCCATGACTTTAAATGTGTTCTTTTTAAGTGACAAAGAGAGATTGAGACACATTGGATTAGATCAAGAGTCCCAAGTATTTTGTTGTCATCTTTATTGTATTGAACTTTAATTTGAGAAGAAAGTCGTTGCACACTGAAAAGTAGTAAAACATCTCATGAAGGTATAACAATACATTGTCTGAACATCTAATTTCAAGTTATGTAAATACTGTACATTTAATATTCTGCTTCTATGGATGTTGATGGTAATACACTGAAAGAACATGAAGGATCTTTGTGAAATACTGATTATTAACCGAGAACTGATAAAAGATGAGAATCAAACAACATGACATCTTCATTTGTGGTTAAGAAAGAAAATAAAAATAATGTCATGTAAATACAAAAAATCCTTGAAGATTTTCAAAAGATATGACCCTGATTAAACATTTAAAGATGACAAACACTTTATATACATAACATTCACCATATACATATATTACAAAAAATAGGCAGCAAAAGAGTATTGATGATTCAAACATGAAACAATAGCCTAGTCATAAAGATATTGCAACATATTATTGGTTTCCCCTTTCTTCGTTATTGTATATTTCGTTCCAAATTACTGTACAACACTTTAGACAAAATTCACAAAAAAATGCTTTTATTTGCTTCATTTGAGTTCTCTCTATGTAACGGATGTGAAATGGCTAGTTAGTTAGCGGGTACGCGCTAGTAGCATTTCAATCAGTTACGTCACTTGCTCTGAGACTTAAGTAGGGTTTCCCCTTGCTCTGCAAGGGCCGTGGCTTTTGTGGAGCAATGGGTAACGACGCTTCGTGGGTGTCAGTTGTTGATGTGTGCAGAGGGTCCCTGGTTCGCGCCCGTGTCGGGGCGAGGGGATGGTTTAAAGTTATACTGTTACATTGGTGCCGTGACCCTGGTTGCTGCGGAAAAAGGAGGAGGTTGAAAGGGGGGTGAGTGTAACGGATGTGAAATGGCTAGTTAGTTAGCGGGTACGCGCTAGTAGCATTTCAATCAGTTACGTCACTTGCTCTGAGACTTAAGTAGGGTTTCCCCTTGCTCTGCAAGGGCCGTGGCTTTTGTGGAGCGATGGGTAACGACGCTTCGTGGGTGTCAGTTGTTGATGTGTGCAGAGGGTCCCTGGTTCGCGCCTGTGTCGGGGCGAGGGGATGGTTTAAAGTTATACTGTTACATCTAGGTTCAAAGCTTCGTTATCAAGCTAGGTCTACACTTAACACAACTACAAGAGATCTACGGACCGAAGGCTCAACCAAACATTTACTGGCAGGAAAAGCCAATTTAAATAAATTCAAGATTTTGTACATCGTAATAAGTATTTTTCCACCAGAAAAATAGATGTATGCATTAACCATAATCTATTTCTAAAACTGTATTTACTTTAGATTTGTTGGACTTCAGAGTGATTTTGAAATTGCCACTGAATTCAAATCTGCCTTTATTTTGATTGACAGGTAAGACACTACAATTCTAACATTTTCCATCAATGTCTTAACTTTAACATTGAATATACATTTCACTACATTCGCTTCTGGGTGATCTTTAGCAAAATGCTTGTTATAAATGAATACTACTGTAGGAGATTAGAATGCTGGTGAGTTGAAGTTGGCTGAAAAGGCCTGAACATACGATTTACTGATGTAGAATCTTAAATTTGATCACTCTTTGTCGCTGAGAATTTTCCTGCATAACAGGAAAAGCAAATGTGTAATGTATTCAAGGTTTAAAAAGGCTTCTAAAGATTGTAATTTCCACTTTAAAATGTCAGACTTTAAAATGTATCAACCCCTACAAAAATGTCCATTAATTTTAAATCACATAATAATACACATTTCCTGTTGCTGCTGGATTATTTTCCTGCGGTCAAGAACTGGCTCAAATTAAGATCCTACATCTGTACTGTGATACTGAGCCAGCCTGACAACTGACAATGACCTGACTACACATTCGACTACATACAATATATACATTCATCCAGATACTGTACAGGAATACATTCATACAATGAGCTCTGCAAGACATTCTCACTTTTCCTTTTCTTATTATGAACACGTTGGATCAAGCAGGAGAAGTGACAGCTGAGTTTAACCGAGTAAGACAGTGATGGGGATTTATTCAGTTATAGGGGATATAAGTGGTGTCCCAATAAACATATTTTTCCTGAAGTGTGCACTTGTTCACTACTTACCACAAATATAAAAGCATTGGATTGGTGGAGGTATGGGCTAGTTTCCATCATGTTTTTTCTATACCAATCATACTAACCCTTTCAGATCAGTGAAGGGAAGTAAACAAGTGCACACTTTGTGAGAAAGGAGTGATAATTGGGACATAGCCCAGGATATATACAGTGATAGGAAGGTAGACTGCAAGGGTCATGGGGTCAACCAGGGATAATTATAATATTTGATTAAACTTTTATAGTGCTTTTCATTACAGACAGAATCTCAAGGTGCTTGTTAAGCAAAAAAATCATCAAAAAGTCATTTAAAAAGAAATAGGCTAAAACAGTAGCTAGATCAGCTAGTTTGAGTGGTTCTAGATCAGCTAGTTTGAGTGGTTCTAGATCAGCTAGTTTGAGTGGTTCTAGATCAGCTAGTTTGAGTGGTTCTAGATCAGCTAGTTTGAGTGGTTCTAGATCAGCTAGTTTGAGTGGTTCTAGATCAGCTAGTTTGAGTGGTTCTAGATCAGCTAGTTTGAGGGGTTCTAGATCAGCTAGTTTGAGTGGTTCTAGATCAGCTAGTTTGAGTGGTTCTAGATCAGCTAGTTTGAGTGGTTCTAGATCAGCTAGTTTGAGTGGTTCTAGATCAGCTAGTTTGAGTGGTTCTAGATCAGCTAGTTTGAGTGGTTCTAGATCAGCTAGTTTGAGTGGTTCTAGATCAGCTAGTTTGAGTGGTTCTAGATCAGCTAGTTTGAGTGGTTCTAGATCAGCTAGTTTGAGTGAGCTAGACGGGCAGCTGCGGTCATGAGAGATTCTGGAAGCGCATAGCCAGATGGTCAATGATAAGAGGTTGTCAGTCAGAGATAAGGTTAAATACAGGGGTCAGTAGGGTAATGCGGAGTGGTCCAGGAAATTGTACACTATCTGGCTCGAAGGACCATGAAAATGACCAGTTAGGCCGAATTTGAAGATCTCACAGGGACTAGGAGGATTTTATGCATGGAGGAATTTATGCATGGAGGTTTACAGTCAGTCATTCTATGGGTAATAGAGGGTACAGACAGTCAAAAAGTTAACAGGGTCAGACAGTCATGGGGTTAACAGGGTCAGACAGTCATGGGGTTAACAGGGTCAGACAGTCATGGGGTTAACAGGGTCAGAGAGTCTTGGGGTTAACAGGGTCAGACAGTCATGGGGTTAACAGGGTCAGACAGTCATGGGGTTAACAGGGTCAGACAGTCATGGGGTTAACAGGGTCAGACTAGGTTAACAGGGTCAGAGAGTCATAGGGTTATTAGGGTCAGACAGTCATGGGGTTAACAGGGTCAGACAGTCTTAGGGTTAATAGGGTCAGACAGTCATGGGGTTAACAGGGTCAGACAGTCATGGGGTTAACAGGGTCAGACAGTCATGGGGTTAACAGGGTCAGACAGTCATGGGGTAAACAGGGTCAGACAGTCATGGGGTAAACAGGGTCAGACAGTCATGGGGTTAACAGGATCAGACAGTCATGGGGTTAACAGGGTTAGACAGTCATGGGGTTAACAAGGTCAGACAGTCACGGGGTTAACAGGGTCAGACAGTCACGGGGTTAACAGGGTCAGACAGTCACAGGGTAAACAGGGCCAGACAGTCACGGGGTTAACAGGGTAAGACCGTCACGGGGTTAACAGGGTCAGACCGTCACGGGGTTAACAGGGTCAGACAGTCACAGGGTTAACAGGGTCAGACAGTCACAGGGTTAACAGGGTCAGACAGTCACGGGGTTAACAGGGTCAGACAGTCACGGGGTTAACAGGGTCAGACAGTCACGGGGTTAACAGGGTCAGACAGTCACGGGGTTAACAGGGTCAGACAGTCACGGGGTTAACAGGGTCAGACAGTCACGGGGTTAACAGGGTCAGACAGTCACGGGGTTAACAGGGTCAGACAGTCATGGATTAACAGGGTCAGACAGTCATGGATTAACAGGGTCAGACAGTCATAGGGTTAACATGGTCAGACCGTCACAGGGTTAACAGGGTCAGACAGTCATGATCAGACAGTCATGGAGTTAACAGGGTCAGACAGTCATGGGGTTAACAGGGTCAGACCGTCACGGGGTTAACAGGGTCAGACAGTCATGATCAGACAGTCATGGGGTTAACATGGTCAGACAGTCATAGGGTTAACATGGTCAGACAGTCATAGGGTTAACATGGTCAGACAGTCATGGGGTTAACAGGGTCAGACAGTCACGGGGTTAACAGGGTCAGACAGTCACGGGGTTAACAGGGTCAGACAGCCATGGGGTTAACAGGGTCAGACAGTCACAGGGTTAACAAGGTCAGACAGTCACAGGGTTAACAGGGTCAGACAGTCACAGGGTTAACAGGGTCAGACAGTCATGGTCAGACAGTCATGGGGTTAACAGGGTCAGATAGTCATAGGGTTAACAGGTTCAGACAGTCATGGGGTTAACAGGGTCAGACAGTCATGGGGTTAACAGGGTCAGACAGTCATGGGGTTAACAGGGTCCGACTAGGTTAACAGGGTCAGACAGTCATAGGGTTAACAGGGTCAGACAGTCATGGGGTTAACAGGGTCAGACAGTCATGGGGTTAACAGGGTCAGACAGTCATAGGGTTAATAGGGTCAGACAGTCATGGGGTTAACAGGGTCAGACAGTCTTAGGGTTAATAGGGTCAGACAGTCATGGGGTTAACAGGGTCAGACAGTCATGGGGTTAACAGGGTGAGACAGTCATGGGGTTAACAGGGTCAGACAGTCACGGGGTTAACAGGGTCAGACAGTCATGGGGTTAACAGGGTCAGACTAGGTTAACAGGGTCAGACTAGGTTAACAGGGTCAGACAGTCACGGGGTTAACAGGGTCAGACAGTCACGGGGTTAACAGGGTCAGACAGTCATGGGGTTAACAGGGTCAGACAGTCATGGGGTTAACAGGGTCAGACAGTCATGGGGTTAACAGGGTCAGACAGTCACGGGGTTAACAGGGTCAGACAGTCATGGGGTTAACAGGGTCAGACAGCCATGGGGTTAACAGGGTCAGAGAGTCATGGGGTTAACAGGGTCAGACAGTCATGGGGTTAACAGGGTCAGACAGTCATGGGGTTAACAGGGTCAGACAGTCATGGGGTTAACAGGGTCCGACTAGGTTAACAGGGTCAGACAGTCATAGGGTTAATAGGGTCAGACAGTCATGGGGTTAACAGGGTCAGACAGTCTTAGGGTTAATAGGGTCAGACAGTCATGGGGTTAACAGGGTCAGACAGTCATGGGGTTAACAGGGTCAGACTAGGTTAACAGGGTCAGACAGTCATAGGGTTAATAGGGTCAGACAGTCATGGGGTTAACAGGGTCAGACAGTCTTAGGGTTAATAGGGTCATACAGTCATGGGGTTAACAGGGTCAGACAGTCACGGGGTTAACAGGGTCAGACAGTCATGGGGTTAACAGGGTCAGACTAGGTTAACAGGGTCAGACTAGGTTAACAGGGTCAAACAGTCATGGGGTTAACAGGGTCAGACAGTCATGGGGTTAACAGGGTCAGACAGTCATAGGGTTAACAGGTTCAGACAGTCATGGGGTTAACAGGGTCAGACAGTCATGGGGTTAACAGGGTCAGACAGTCATGGGGTTAACAGGGTCCGACTAGGTTAACAGGGTCAGACAGTCATAGGGTTAACAGGGTCAGACAGTCATGGGGTTAACAGGGTCAGACAGTCATGGGGTTAACAGGGTCAATAGGGTGTGACCCTGTTAACCCCATGACTGTCTGACCCTGTTAACCCCATGACTGTCTGACCCTGTTAACCCTATGACTGTCTGACCCTGTTAACCTAGTCGGACCCTGTTAACCCCATGACTGTCTGACCCTGTTAACCCCATGACTGTCTGACCCTGTTAACCCCATGACTGTCTGAACCTGTTAACCCTATGACTGTCTGACCCTGTTAACCCCATGACTGTCTGACCCTGTTAACCCCATGACTGTTTGACCCTGTTAACCTAGTCTGACCCTGACAGTCATGGTCAGACAGTCATGGGGTTAACAGGGTCAGACAGTCACGGGGTTAACAGGGTCAGACAGTCACGGGGTTAACAGGGTCAGACAGCCATGGGGTTAACAGGGTCAGACAGTCACAGGGTTAACAGGGTCAGACAGTCATGGTCAGACAGTCATGGGGTTAACAGGGTCAGATAGTCATAGGGTTAACAGGGTCAGACAGTCATGGGGTTAACAGGGTCAGACAGTCATGGGGTTAACAGGGTCAGACAGTCATGGGGTTAACAGGGTCCGACTAGGTTAACAGGGTCAGACAGTCATAGGGTTAATAGGGTCAGACAGTCATGGGGTTAACAGGGTCAGACAGTCATAGGGTTAATAGGGTCAGACAGTCATGGGGTTAACAGGGTCAGACAGTCTTAGGGTTAATAGGGTCAGACAGTCATGGGGTTAACAGGGTCAGACAGTCATGGGGTTAACAGGGTCAGACAGTCATGGGGTTAACAGGGTGAGACAGTCATGGGGTTAACAGGGTCAGACAGTCACGGGGTTAACAGGGTCAGACAGTCACGGGGTTAACAGGGTCAGACAGTCACGGGGTTAACAGGGTCAGACAGTCACGGGGTTAACAGGGTCAGACTAGGTTAACAGGGTCAGACTAGGTTAACAGGGTCAGACAGTCACGGGGTTAACAGGGTCAGACAGTCATGGGGTTAACAGGGTCAGACAGTCATGGGGTTAACAGGGTCAGACAGTCATGGGGTTAACAGGGTCAGACAGTCATGGGGTTAACAGGGTCAGACAGTCATGGGGTTAACAGGGTCAGACAGTCATGGGGTTAACAGGGTCAGACAGTCACGGGGTTAACAGGGTCAGACAGTCATGGGGTTAACAGGGTCAGACAGCCATGGGGTTAACAGGGTCAGACAGTCATGGGGTTAACAGGGTCAGACAGTCATGGGGTTAACAGGGTCAGACAGTCATGGGGTTAACAGGGTCAGACAGTCATGGGGTTAACAGGGTCAGACAGTCATGGGGTTAACAGGGTCAGACAGTCATGGGGTTAACAGGGTCCGACTAGGTTAACAGGGTCAGACAGTCATAGGGTTAATAGGGTCAGACAGTCATGGGGTTAACAGGGTCAGAAAGTCTTAGGGTTAATAGGGTCAGACAGTCATGGGGTTAACAGGGTCAGACAGTTATGGGGTTAACAGGGTCAGACAGTCATGGGGTTAACAGGGTCAGACAGTCATGGGGTTAACAGGGTCAGACAGTCATGGGGTTAACAGGGTCAGACAGTCATGGGGTTAACAGGGTCAGACAGTCATGGGGTTAACAGGGTCAGACAGTCATGGGGTTAACAGGGTCCGACTAGGTTAACAGGGTCAGACAGTCATAGGGTTAATAGGGTCAGACAGTCATGGGGTTAACAGGGTCAGAAAGTCTTAGGGTTAATAGGGTCAGACAGTCATGGGGTTAACAGGGTCAGACAGTTATGGGGTTAACAGGGTCAGACAGTCATGGGGTTAACAGGGTCAGACAGTCATGGGGTTAACAGGGTCAGACAGTCACGGGGTTAACAGGGTCAGACAGTCATGGGGTTAACAGGGTCAGACTAGGTTAACAGGGTCAGACAGTCATGGGGTTAACAGGGTCAGACAGTCATGGGGTTAACAGGGTCAGACAGTCATGGGGTTAACAGGGTCAGACAGTCATGGGGTTAACAGGGTCAGACAGTCATGGGGTTAACAGGGTCAGACAGTCATATGGTTAACAGGGTCAGACAGTCATAGGGTTAACATGGTCAGACAGTCATAGGGTTAACAGGGTCAGACAGTCATGGGGTTAACAGGGTCAGACCGTCACAGGGTTAACAGGGTCAGACAGTCATGGGGTTAACAGGGTCAGACAGCCATGGGGTTAACAGGGTCAGACAGTCACAGGGTTAACAGGGTCAGACAGTCACAGGGTTAACAGGGTCAGACAGTCATGGGGTTAACAGGGTCAGATAGTCATAGGGTTAACAGGGTCAGACAGTCATGGGGTTAACAGGGTCAGACAGTCATGGGGTTAACAGGGTCAGACAGTCATGGGGTTAACAGGGTCTGACTAGGTTAACAGGGTCAGACAGGCATAGGGTTAATAGGGTCAGACAGTCATAGGGTTAATAGGGTCAGACAGTCATGGTGTTAACAGGGTCAGACAGTCTTAGGGTTAATAGGGTCAGACAGTCATGGGGTTAACAGGGTCAGACAGTCATGGGGTTAACAGGGTGAGACAGTCATGGGGTTAACAGGGTCAGACAGTCATGGGGTTAACAGGGTCAGACAGTCATGGTCAGACAGTCATGGGGTTAACAGGGTCAGATAGTCATAGGGTTAACAGGTTCAGACAGTCATGGGGTTAACAGGGTCAGACAGTCATGGGGTTAACAGGGTCAGACAGTCATGGGGTTAACAGGGTCAGACAGTCATGGGGTTAACAGGGTCAGACAGTCATGGGGTTAACAGGGTCAGACAGTCATAGGGTTAACAGGGTCAGACAGTCATAGGGTTAACATGGTCAGACAGTCATAGGGTTAACAGGGTCAGACAGTCATGGGGTTAACAGGGTCAGACCGTCACAGGGTTAACAGGGTCAGACAGTCATGGGGTTAACAGGGTCAGACAGCCATGGGGTTAACAGGGTCAGACAGTCACAGGGTTAACAGGGTCAGACAGTCACAGGGTTAACAGGGTCAGACAGTCATGGGGTTAACAGGGTCAGATAGTCATAGGGTTAACAGGGTCAGACAGTCATGGGGTTAACAGGGTCAGACAGTCATGGGGTTAACAGGGTCAGACAGTCATGGGGTTAACAGGGTCTGACTAGGTTAACAGGGTCAGACAGGCATAGGGTTAATAGGGTCAGACAGTCATAGGGTTAATAGGGTCAGACAGTCATGGTGTTAACAGGGTCAGACAGTCTTAGGGTTAATAGGGTCAGACAGTCATGGGGTTAACAGGGTCAGACAGTCATGGGGTTAACAGGGTGAGACAGTCATGGGGTTAACAGGGTCAGACAGTCACGGGGTTAACAGGGTCAGACTAGGTTAACAGGGTCAGACAGTCATGGGGTTAACAGGGTCAGACAGTCATGGGGTTAACAGGGTCAGACAGTCATGGGGTTAACAGGGTCAGACAGTCATGGGGTTAACAGGGTCAGACAGTCATGGGGTTAACAGGGTCAGACAGTCTTAGGGTTAATAGGGTCAGACAGTCATGGGGTTAACAGGGTCAGACAGTCATGGGGTTAACAGGGTCAGACTAGGTTAACAGGGTCAGAGAGTCATAGGGTTATTAGGGTCAGACAGTCATGGGGTTAACATGGTCAGACAGTCATAGGGTTAACATGGTCAGACAGTCATGGGGTTAACAGGGTCAGACCGTCACAGGGTTAACAGGGTCAGACAGTCATGGGGTTAACAGGGTCAGACAGTCACAGGGTTAACAGGGTCAGACAGTCACAGGGTTAACAGGGTCAGACAGTCATGGGGTTGACAGGGTCAGATAGTCATGGGGTTAACAGGGTCAGAGTAGGTTAACAGGGTCAGACAGCCGTAGGGTTAACAGTGTCAGACAGCACTGATGGGGTAAGAGTCATGGCTGGATATTGAAGTACATTCACAGATGCAGAAGGAGGTGGAGCAGTGGGTCCCAGAAAACAGGAGGAGAGAGAAAGGAGAGGAAAAGAGAGAGGTGAAGAGAGACGGAAGAGAGGTGAGGAGAGAGACGCCTCACAGATAACCTTAGAATATGGACATAATGGATTCTTTCAGAGGGCATAGAGAGGACAAAGGAAGGGCAAACTGTGTGGTTAGTGACGTAGGTATATCTCGCACATGACTGGCTCTCTATCTCACAGGCTGAGGCCGCAGGTAGTCATATAACATCATCTTTTATGAGTGTAATACATCTGACGTGGAGCAAGACACGAGCTAGCACGCACACACGCACACACACAGAGAGTGATCTAACATGCACATCCAGCACTCTTCATCTCCTTGTTGACGTAGTCCTGAAGCTTAAACTTGGGCTCGTTGGGCTCCTTCATAGACCTGTGCTTCAGCTCTCTGAGAGAGAAAGGAAGAGATGAGTAGGGGGAGGAAAAGAGACAAAGAGATGGAATGGAGTGAGAAGTCGAGTAGGAGGAAGTGGAACAGTGTAAATTAATAGAGAGTGAGCAAGAGAGAGTAACTAACCAACTATCCCACTAATCAACACAGTGCTGAAGGCTATAGGACAGGGTCTAGTGGCTAGGGTCTAGTGGCTAGAGGCTAGGGTCTAGTGGCTAGAGCCCAGGGTCTAGAGGCCAAGGTCTAGTGGCTAGAGACCAGGGTCTAGGGTCTAGAGGCCAGGGTCTATTGGCTAGAGCCCTGGGTCTAGGGGCTAGAGGGCAGGGTCTAGAGGCCAGGGTCTAGTGGCTAGAGGCCAGGGTCTAGGGGCTAGAGGCCAGGGTCTAGAGGCCAGGATCTAGGGACCAGAGGCCAGGGTCTAGGGACCAGAGGCCAGGGTCTAGAGGCCAGGGGCTAGGGGCTAGAAGCCAGGGTCTAGCGGCTAGAGGACAGGGTCTAGGGGCTAGAGGACAGGGTCTAAGGGCTAGAGGTCAGGGGCTAGAAGCCAGGGTATAGTGGCTAGAGGCCAGGGTCTAGGGTCTGAAGGCTAGAGGCCAGGGTCTAAGGCTAAATGCCAGGGCCTTGGTGGTGAAGGCTAGAGGCCAGGGTCTAGGGCTAGAGCCCAGGGTATTGGGGATGAAGCCTAGAAGCCAGGGACTGAAGGCTAGAGGCCAGGGTCTAGGGCTAGAGCCCAGGGTATTGAGGCTGAAGGCTAGAAGCCAGGGACTGAAGGCTAGAGGCCAGGGTCTAGGGCTAGAGCCCAGGGTATTGAGACTGAAGGCTAGAAGCCAGGGACTGAAGGCTAGAGGCCAGGGTCTAGAGCTAGAGCCCAGGGTATTGGGGATGAAGCCTAGAAGCCAGGGACTGAAGGCTAGAGCCCAGGGTCTAGGGCTAGAGCCCAGGGTATTGGGGATGAAGCCTAGAAGCCAGGGACTGAAGGCTAGAGGCCAGGGTCTAGGGCTAGAGCCCAGGGTATT
Organism: Salvelinus fontinalis; assembly: GCF_029448725.1. Taxonomy (NCBI): domain Eukaryota; kingdom Metazoa; phylum Chordata; class Actinopteri; order Salmoniformes; family Salmonidae; genus Salvelinus; species Salvelinus fontinalis. The sequence goes on from NC_074698.1 coordinate 38,944,612, forward strand.
GGGGATGAAGCCTAGAAGCCAGGGACTGAAGGCTAGAGGCCAGGGTCTAGGGCTAGAGCCCAGGGTATTGAGTCTGAAGGCTAGAAGCCAGGGACTGGCTTAGACCCGTGCTTCTACACCTGCATTGCTTGCTGTTTGGGTTTTAGGCTGGGTTTCTGTACAGCACTTCGAGATATTAGCTGATGTACGAAGGGCTATATAAAATAAACTTGATTGATTGATTGACTGAAGGCTAGAGGCCAGGGTCTAGGGACTGAAGACTAGAGGCCAGGGTCTAGGAGCTAGAGCCCAGGGACTGAAGGCTAGAGGCCCGGGTCTAGGGACTGAAGGCTAGAGGCCAGGGTCTAGGGACTGAAGGCTAGAGGCCAGGGTCTAGGGACTGAAGGCTAGAGGCCAGGGTCTAGGAGCTAGAGCCCAGGGACTGAAGGCTAGAGGCCAGGGTCTAGGGACTGAAGGCTAGAGGCCAGGGTCTAGGAGCTAGAGCCCAGGGACTGAAGGCTAGAGGCCAAGGTCTAGGGACTGAAGGCTAGAGGCCAGGGTCTAGGAGCTAGAGCCCAGGGACTGAAGGCTAGAGGCCAGGGTCTAGAGGCCAGGGTCTAGGTGCTGAAGACTAAAGGCCAGTGACTGAAGGCTAGAAGCCAGGGACTGAAGGCTCGAGCCCAGGGTCTAGGGTCTAGAGGCCAGGGTCTAGAGGCCAGGGGATAAAGGCTAGAGGCCAGGGGCTGAAGGCTAGAGGCCAGGAGCAAGGGGCTAAAGGCTAGAGGACAGGGGCTAGGGCTTGTTTCTGGACTGGACCCCTGTGTAGTTTCATACTCACTTGGCCACAGCAGTGAAGGCTAACTCCACATTGAGGCCAGACTTTGCACTGGTCTCCATGTATGGAACCCCAAACTCCTGCAGAGAAACAGACAGGCAGGGCATCTTGAGTTGAACACTCCACATTCACATTGTCTTGAGTGTCTTTGTAGCTAGTCTAGAGCAATAGAGATCCTCCCTGATAGCCTGGCGATGGGGTTACTTTGTTGCTAATGGTAACAGTATTAGAGACCATTGTTGCCCCCTAGCAAATGATGTGTGTGTTTTAGGCACAGCAACTAATGACAAAGAATATTGCGCATAAACCCGTATTAACGTTCACCATCAGCACCCTGAAGACACAACAACACAGAGACCCACAGGGAAATCATACAGACACTACAACACATGTGTCCTGGGGTGACTATAGTACTGCTGGGTGTGCACCTTCAGAACCATTCCAATGAGCAGATTGGGATACTAGCTATGTGACTAAGTATTCCTCAGGCAGGGTGTGCGTGGGAGATTTGTCTCAGCATCCAGTTCCATAGTAATGACTAGGCTAATGTGTTCCTCTCTCCAGGTTTACGCTATCAGCCCTAGAGGAATGCACCAGACTGGGTTTAAATACAATTTGAAGTCTATTAAATAGTTTGAGTGTTTGCTTTAGCCTGTCTGGAGATTCGGATGGGCGGGGTTTGGAATTTTGGGACTTTCTTATCGGTTCTTTTGCGCAAAGCAAGCTCTATCAAGCCCATCAAAACTATTTGACATGAATAGTATTGAATAGTATGAATAGTATGAATACTATTTCAAATAGTATCTGAACCCAGGTCTGCAAGGCACCTTGATATTTGTATTGTAGCCGTGTTCCACAGCAGTAGTCAGAGGAATAAGAAAGTGTATTCACATTTCCTGCAACGTTCCTATTTGCACCAGTATCTGTATTCATCTGAGAGTGCATCGCTGTGAAATTAAGTTCAACTAAATATTCCTCATCCCACTGTTGTATTGTATGCATATATTTATAGAGAAAATACAAAAACATGAAAAAGGAGACTAGATGTCCATCCTGTACAAGCAAGATAGCAGGCTGTGATCTTTGGTGCTAAGATAGTGTACACAGACAGACTACATTCATGTTCTATGGTAAAGTAATGTCTCATAAACCTGGCCTTTGTTCTTGATATTTAACTTTGATTTTTGCAGATGGTGCATTTTCCTCCCAATGGTGAAAATCAATATGAATTAGATCAAGGGACAAAGATATAAGAGAGAAAGAGAGAGAGAAACAGTTAATGGACTGTTGTGTCGTTCATTGCTTAAGTCAATCAGCATCTTCCTTAGTATTAACTAATTTCTTTGAAGTGACACTCACCTTGGCCAGCCTCTCTCCATCCTCTCTCTTCACCACCCTCTGCTGCGTGGCATCAGCCTGGGGAGAGATCAGAAAAAGAAAAGCGAGAGAGAGAGACCGAAAGAAAGACAGAAAGAGAAAAAGAGAGAGATGAGAAAGGTAGAGATTCCCTGATAGCACCACCAGGCATGACTAGCCTCAGTCCTCCGTCTCACTATCATCAATGCAGGGGTTTGTCTTAAAATCACATTGTACCAGGGGGGTTACATAATGGAAAACAACACATTCCGTACAGAATATGAGATCAGACCTAGAATTCTTAATGAGTCTAGATGATGTGTGAGCATTCTAATGAGGGGATGATTCCCGGTGTGTGGGGACTGTTTAGATTAGACTAAACTTCCGGACCAAGCATCTGTTCCCTGTTCTAGCAGTATGTGGATGGGACTTAATTAAAGTAGCAGTGATTTGTTACATCCCTCCTGCATATGTGCTGATCTGGTGTTGTGTCTGTGTTGTCATCTGGCAGCAGATGTGTCAGGGATAGGAGCAATTCAAATAGACTAGGGGCGGCAGGTAGCCTAGTGGTTAGAGTGTAGGACTAGTAACTGAAAGTTTGCAAGATCAAATCCCTGAGATGACAAGGTGAAAATCTGTCTTCTGCCCCTGAACAAGGCAGTTAACCCACTGTTCCTAGGCCGTCATTAAAAATACATGTTAGTAACTGACTTGCCTAGTTAAATAAAGGTAAAATACTTTATTAAAAAGAAATAACTATTGTTCCAATGGACACATAGTTTTGAATCAGGAAGTAGACACTGCAGTACTCATTGAACATATACAAGTGAATCCGGACGCCGGGTTCCTAAGTAGGCTCAGATTGATTCTCAATGTTAAAACCAGATTGATTGCAACCTGCCTACTTGTAATTTTACAGTACAATAGACCAACATGGCTACTGTATTAGGTCAAAGCTGTGTACTGGAAAACCTTGGTAGAGCATGGATGGAGTAGGCATTGTGGTGCTAGTGTGAATTTCCTTTCTTTTTGAGCTTCAGACCAATGCCTATTCTCACTTCAAAGGTAGATTTAGTGTTATACTATGAGGATATACTGTGAATAGGTCCTTCAAGTCCTGGACTACATGTATACTGTACAGTTGTTTTAGTTGTCTTCTGTCTATTGTTTTTGGATGTTGTGTCTGTTTTTGTTGTGTCTGTCTGTCTGTGTTGTGTCTGTGTTGTGTCTGTGTTGTGTCTGTGTTGTGTCTGTGTTGTGTCTTGGCTGCCGCCTGGTGTGGCTGCAGGTGTGTCCGTCTGGGTTCAGGCCTATCCCAGGAAACCTCACCTTGTTTCCCAGCAGCATCAGGACCACATCCTGCTGGGTGTAATCATGGATCTCAGTCAGCCAGGCCTGGGGTGGAGACGAAAAAGAGAGGAGAGACATGATAAGGAAACACTCAGGATAAGAGAGGAGAGGAGAGTCCCTCTGGATACAGAGACAGAGAGGAGAGAAACTCAGGATACAGAGACAGAGAGGAGAGTCACTCAGGATACAGAGACAGAGAGGAGAGTCACTCAGGATACAGAGGCAGAGAGGAGAGAAACTCAGGATACAGAGACAGAGAGGAGAGTCACTCAGGATACAGAGAGAGAGGAGAGTCACTCAGGATACAGAGACAGAGAGGAGAGTCACTCAGGATACAGAGACAGAGAGTAGAGTCACTCAGGATACAGAGAGAGAGAGTAGAGTCACTCCGGATACAGAGACAGAGAGGAGAGTCACTCAGGATACAGAGACAGCGATGAGAGTCACTCAGGATACAGAGAGAGAGAGAGTAGAGTCACTCTGGATACAGAGACAGAGAGGAGAGTCACTCAGGATACAGAGAGAGAGAGTAGAGTCACTCAGGATACAGAGACAGAGAGGAGAGTCACTCAGGATACAGAGACAGAGAGGAGAGTCCCTCAGGATACAGAGACAGAGAGGAGAGTCACTCAGGATACAGAGACAGAGAGGAGAGTCACTCAGGATACAGAGACAGAGAGGAGAGTCACTCAGGATATAGAGAGGAGAGGAGAGTCACTCAGGATACAGAGAGAGAGAGTAGAGTCACTCCGGATACAGAGACAGAGAGGAGAGTCACTCAGGATACAGAGACAGAGAGGAGAGTCACTCAGGATACAGAGACAGAGAGGAGAGACACTCAGGATACAGAGACAGAGAGGAGAGTCACTCAGGATACAGAGACAGAGAGGAGAGTCACTCAGGATATAGAGAGGAGAGGAGAGTCCCTCAGAATACAGAGAGAGAGGAGAGTCACTCAGGATACAGAGACAGAGAGGAGAGTCACTCAGGATATAGAGAGGAGAGGAGAGTCCCTCAGAATACAGAGAGAGGAGAGTCACTCAGGATACAGAGACAGAGAGGAGAGTCACTCAGGATACAGAGAGAGAGAGTAGAGTCACTCCGGATACAGAGACAGAGAGGAGAGTCACTCAGGATACAGAGAGAGAGGAGAGTCACTCAGGATACAGAGACAGAGAGGAGAGTCACTCAGGATACAGAGACAGAGAGTAGAGTCACTCCGGATACAGAGACAGAGAGGAGAGTCACTCAGGATACAGAGAGAGAGAGGAGAGTCACTCCGGATACAGAGAGAGAGAGTAGAGTCACTCCGGATACAGAGACAGAGAGGAGAGTCACTCCGGATACAGAGAGAGAGGAGAGTCCCTCAGGATACAGAGACATAGAGGAGAGTCACTCAGGATACAGAGAGAGAGGAGAGTCACTCAGGATACAGAGAGAGAGGAGAGTCACTCCAGATACAGAGACATAGAGGAGAGTCACTCAGGATACAGAGAGAGAGGAGAGTCACTCAGGATACAGAGACAGAGAGGAGTCCCTCAGGATACAGAGACATAGAGGAGAGTCACTCAGGATACAGAGACATAGAGGAGAGTCACTCAGGATACAGAGAGAGAGGAGAGTCACTCAGGATACAGAGAGAGAGGAGAGTCACTCAGGATACAGAGAGAGAGAGGAGACACTCAGGATACAGAGACAGAGAGGAGAGTCACTCAGGATACAGAGGGAGAGGAGAGTCCCTCAGGATACAGAGACAGAGAGGAGAGTCACTCAGGATACAGAGACAGAGAGGAGAGTCACTCAGGATACAGAGACATAGAGGAGAGTCACTCAGGATACAGAGACATAGAGGAGAGTCACTCAGGATACAGAGAGAGAGGAGAGTCACTCCGGATACAGAGACAGAGAGGAGAGTCACTCAGGATACAGAGACAGAGAGGAGAGTCACTCAGGATACAGAGAGAGAGAGGAGACACTCAGGATACAGAGACAGAGAGGAGAGTCCCTCAGGATACAGAGACAGAGAGGAGAGTCACTCAGGATACAGAGAGGAGAATCACTCCGGATACAGAGACAGAGAGGAGAGTCACTCCAGATACAGAGACAGAGAGGAGAGTCACTCCAGATACAGAGCGGAGAGTCACTCAGGATACAGAGAGAGAGAGGAGAGTCACTCAGGATACAGAGACAGAGCGGAGAGTCACTCAGGATACAGAGAGAGAGAGGAGAGTCACTCAGGATACAGAGACAGAGAGGAGAGTCACTCAGGATACAGAGAGAGAGAGGAGAGTCACTCAGGATACAGAGAGAGAGAGGAGAGACACTCAGAATACAGAGACAGAGAGGAGAGTCACTCCGGATACAGAGACAGAGAGGAGAGACACTCAGGATACAGAGACAGAGAGGAGAGACACTCAGGATACAGAGACAGAGAGGAGAGTCCCTCAGGATACAGAGACAGAGAGGAGAGACACTCAGGATACAGAGACAGAGAGGAGAGACACTCAGGATACAGAGACAGAGAGGAGAGACACTCAGGATACAGAGACAGAGAGGAGAGACACTCAGGATACAGAGACAGAGAGGAGAGGCATAGGCGAGACAAAGGAGAGAGACAGCCAGTCAGACATTTAGAGGAAAAACAAGGACAAGTATGGAAGAAGAGATGCTCATGAGAAAGAGAGGAGTCAGACAGAGACACATATTGTCAGAGGACACACAAGTACAAGTAGGGAGAGGGAATCCAATAAGATATAGGACAAAGGAAGAACAGAGAGGCTGTTGCAGCTGAAAGATTTAAAAAAAGGTAGAGGAGAGATATTGAATGAAAATGACTTGCAAATAAATTAATGTCTTGATCTATTATATCAGCAGAACGACTGGAGACTGCAGATACAATACATGTACAGACATAACTTTATTTATGACTGTTGGCCATTTTCAAATTACTCCTGGGGTACAGCACCCACAGACTTATTTACCTATCTTTGTACGGTTAAGAAAGGTTAAGAAATCTTAAGTAAGGAGAGACAGCAGGAGAGAGAGGGAGAGAGACAGAGAGGGAGAGAGACAGAGGGAGAGAGAGACAGAGGGAGATAGAGACAGAGGGAGATAGAGACAGAGGGAGAGAGAGACAGAGGGAGAGAGAGAGAGAGACAGAGGAAGACAGAGACAGAGGGAGAGAGACAGAGAGAGAGGGAGAGAGAGAGAGAAACAGAGGGAGAGAGAGACAGAGGGAGAGGGAGTCAGAGAGAGGGAGACAGAGGGAGAGAGAGGGAGAAGGAGAGGGAGACAGAGGGAGACAGAGACAGAGGGAGACAGAGACAGAGAGAGAGAGGGACAGAGGGAGAGAGACAGAGGGAGAGAGACAGAGGGAGAGAGACAGAGGGAGGGAGACAGAGGGAGGGAGACAGAGGGAGGGAGACAGAGGGAGGGAGACAGAGGGAGGGAGACAGAGGGAGGGAGACAGAGGGAGGGAGACAGAGGGAGGGAGACAGAGGGAGGGAGACAGAGACAGAGGGAGACAGAGGGAGAGAGAGACAGAAGGAGAGGGAGAGAGACAGAGAGACAGAGGGAGAGAGACAGAGGGAGGGAGACAGAGACAGAGGGAGACAGAGACAGAGTATTGGGCAGAATGAGTACAGTCCAAACAGCAGCAGCAGTAATAAACCCCTCTAGAGACAAGGCCTGGACAAGGCATAAGGGAAATAATAAAAAGCTTTATTACACACCAGCCCACATAATCACAGTCACCTGGCAACTCAATGCCTCATCATCACAACAACAACAGTAACACTTCTGACCACTGAGCAACAAGAAGGCCAGGCCATTCATCCATGCCATCGTTAATAGGTTTTTAAATCGACTGGGGCATAGATCCACCCCTCGCCAACATAATATCTCTCATCTCAGCTGTACTCCGTACAGAGCACCATTATAATGATGCTTAATTGCTCCATCCCAGTGAAATAGTCCACATTGGCTTTCTGACTGCAGAGCAATCAATCCTCCTTTCTGTTTGAACATGGAGACCAGAGTCTGTTTCTCCAAGTTGGGACTCTTCTAATTACATCTGGAGATGACCTGGTGGGTGTAACGGTTTAACCCCTCGGTCACATGGAGATGACCTGGTGGGTGTAACGGTTTAACCCCTCGGTCACATGGAGATGACCTGGTGGGTGTAACGATTTAACCCCTCGGTCACATGGAGATGACCTGGTGGGTTTAACGATTTAACCCCTCGGTCACATGGAGATGACCTGGTGGGTTTAACGATTTAAACCCTCGGTCACATGGAGATGACCTGGTGGGTTTAACGATTTAACCCCTCGGTCACATGGAGATGACCTGGTGGGTGTAACGATTTAACCCCTCGGTCACATGGAGATGACCTGGTGGGTTTAACGATTTAACCCCTCGGTCACATGGAGATGACCTGGTGGGTTTAACGATTTAACCCCTTGGTCACATGGAGATGACCTGGTGGGTTTAACGATTTAACCCCTTGGTCACATGGAGATGACCTGGTGGGTTTAACGATTTAACCCCTCGGTCACGTGGAGATGACCTGGTGGGTGTAACGATTTAACCCCTCGGTCACATGGAGATGACCTGGAGGGTTTAACGATTTAACCCCTCGGTCACATGGAGATGACCTGGTGGGTGTAACGATTTAACCCCTCGGTCACATGGAGATGACCTGGTGGGTGTAACGATTTAACCCCTCGGTCACATGGAGATGACCTGGTGGGTGTAACGATTTAACCCCTCGGTCACATGGAGATGACCTGGTGGGTTTAACAATTTAACCCCTCGGTCACATGGAGATGACCTGGTGGGTTTAACGATTTAACCCCTCGGTCACATGGAGATGACCTGGTGGGTTTAACGATTTAACCCCTCGGTCACATGGAGATGACCTGGTGGGTTTAACGATTTAACCCCTCGGTCACATGGAGATGACCTGGTGGGTTTAACGATTTAACCCCTCGGTCACATGGAGATGACCTGGTGGGTTTAACGATTTAACCCCTCGGTCACATGGAGATGACCTGGTGGGTGTAACCATTTAACCCCTCGGTCACATGGAGATGACCTGGTGGGTGTAACGATTTAACCCCTCGGTCACACGGAGATGACCTGGTGGGTGTAACGATTTAACAGATCTAGGATCAGCTCCCCCTCCTGCTATCCTAACCTGAACCATTAGTGGGGAAAAGATCAGCGTCTTGGGGAAACATGACCCTTCTACCAATAAAGTCCTCTGACGTCAGTGGTCATGTTGGGGGAAAAGAGACTGTTCAATCCATCCATGTCCTACGGCAGAACGCTGCTCCAGGCAATGCTGTCACTTCTCCAATCCTTTTCAAAACATCATGAGTGTGTAACTAGCGTACTGTTTGGGAGAAGAGTGGAGAATCAGGATGTAGTCTTTGCCTTAATCTGATGACACACTAGTGTGGACTTGTCTGGACAACTTCTGTCCAACTGGAGGCGGAGTTTCCATCTTCAAAGCCTCTCATTCACATTCAAGCCCATCCTCACCTCTGTAAGGCAATGCCACATCTGATTGAATAAGGGATGAGGACGCTCTGCAGCCAAATAACCCCCCACCCATCTGCAGCATGTATACACCAGCCCATTGCCACATCACCCCATCCCCGCGCCTGGATCAGCAGCAGAACTGGGTTCAAAATGTTTCAAATACTTAAGATCGATTGAGCTTGCCTTGGCACAATTTAACCAATGGAGTAGTCCCAAAACTCCACCCACTCCAGGCAGGCTAACGCTAACTCAAAGTCTTGTAATACTACTGTATTTGAACCCAGGTCTCAGATCAGCTCCACCTCCAAACCAAGGAAGAAACCCTGGCTCCCAGCTCTGCCCATCCAGCCACATCTAACAGAATGCTATATGAGCCACAATAAAGCTAGTGCATTTGCATTGGATGGCCAAACTCAAAGCAGATGCCACAGCACAACAACACTCTATGCTGTGCTGCTCTTTCAATGTTGAAGGCCTAAGTCTGGACTTGGTCAGCTTGCTTTGAAGTGTTAATGTTGTACTGTGCCTTTAAACGGTGAAGCTAAAGGATAAAAGATACTTGACTTGATATCTCATCAAACTTCAAGGGATAGTTCAACCAAATGACATATAGGTTTCCTTCCTCTGAATCCTGTTGTCTTTGTAACGTGGGTTCACTACCCCTTCCACTATCCGATTAACCTCTGAAACACATCCCACTGGGCAAAAAGGGGTTGAATCACTGTTGTTTCCACATCATTTCAACCCACAAATTCAATGTGATGACGGTAAATGAAAATGGAAAACTGATTTGATTTGAAAAAAGTAATCTATGTAAGGGAATTTTGTATATTTTTCACCCAACTTTGAACCGAAATACAAAGACATGGTGATAATTTTGGGGGGATTTCAGGTTGAATTCACGTCATTTGACAACTCAACCAGATGTAAATCAAAACTAGACGTTGAACTGACGTCTGCGCCCAGTGAGATGCCATTAGTTAGTCACTCATACAGAATAATAGTGATAAAGGTGAAGTCATTGACTCATTAGAGCACATTGGATACCATGTCAACACTTGAATGATCCTGCTGTGAGTCTGTGCGTCTTTAATAGCCAATGGGTCTCTCATAGACTCCAGTGGAGTTACTGACAAAACAACATCTCTGTGACTGTACAGGGGGGTGGGATCAGCTGTAGAAACACGGTGTGATTGCTTGATCCAAGATCTGTTTGTGTCTTACCAACTCTTAAGGTCATTGTCATGTTTTTACACAAACAGATCTGGGACCAAGATAACTCCTCAGCCCAACTATAAGCGCTGCGTTGTGTCAATGCAACGTTCTAGCTGCTACACAGAGCGTGTTGTTTTGAGGAATGGAAGAGTATTTTCATTTTCCCTACTGTACTGCATCATACTCATCGATAGCTTTGGGACAGTTTTTCACAAGTACTCTTCAATTGTCATTAGTGGTTGTACTAAATTATCCTCTAATTGCACAAGATGCTTTTGTTTACATTGTAAACCTATCTAGTCAATGTAGACTAGCTAGCTTGAGTTTCTGCTAGCTAGAAGTTTCTTGACTTCATAAATCTTAGTAAAATAGCCAGTGGTGTCTAGTGGAGGCCATATGCAACCAAAGTCAACTTCATTTCTCATTATTTCAATCCACAAAATAGAATGAACCCGCGTCAGCCTTACATATTTTTTTTAACCTCTGCGATACTTGAGCTTGGATGCTGCCATTGGACGTGAGGCAACACGGCAGTATAGCAGCTTTCATTGATCTCAAAGGAAGCATTCCCTCAATGGTCCGATGGCTGTAGTGCAGCAGCGTAGCATACCCACAATGCCCAGTTTGAACATAAAAGGGGGCGGAAACAAGGTGTTCAATTCACGACTGAGCAAAAACCTTCTGTGGTGTTGTGAATTTCCACTTCAGCTGTAACCAGAATTAGCATGCAATTTGAAAAATACACTTTGCAACCTCCATGTGCACGTCCCTGTGCGATGGTTGATTGTTGAATGTTCATTTTTACATAAAAGGGCAGCATTACTCAGTGCAGCATTGTGTGATGACATCCAGGAGAATAGGGTTTTGATGGACTGCTATTTTACATGCAAAGCGTGCAATGCTCTCTCTCTCCTTCCTCATTTCTCTCCCCCCGTCTCTCTCTCTCTCCCTCCCCATTTCTCTCCCCCCGTCTCTCTCTCTCTCCCTCCCCATTTCTCTCCCCCCGTCTCTCTCTCTCTCCCTCCCCATTTCTCTCCCCCCGTCTCTCTCTCTCGCCCTCCCCATTTCTCTCTCTCGCCCTCCCCATTTCTCTCCCTCCGTCTCTCTCTCTCTCCCTCCCCATTTCTCTCCCCCCGTCTCTCTCTCTCTCCCTCCCCATTTCTCTCCCCCCCGTCTCCCTCTCTCCCATCTTGTATTGTGTTGTTGATGGCTATTGTAAAAGGCTTTACATTAGGCCTAACATGGAGCGCTAGCCATATTTCCATTAGTGTGTCTATCAATGTGCTGTTAAGCCCAGACAGTTATTACTAACTAAATCCAGATGGTAGAGTCGTCTTGCACTACAGCCTGGTGTTTTCCATTACCAACCACCAAGGGAAGGCTTCTCTGTTTATGTTGTAATTTGCCAGTGTTTTATTTGTATAGTAATTGAGTGAGTTTGGGTCCCTCTGGTGTGTGTGTGTAGTGTGCAGAGGTGTAAAGTAATTAGGAACAGAGGGTTGAATTGGTGAAAGACATGTTTTTATATGGAGTCTGAAGTATATTGAAGCCAAGCAACTTTATGGTTTATGCACTTTATTTTGTATTGCTTTTTTATTTATCAAAACACTTTAATTGCTTTGAATGTTTAATTTATTTTCAAATGTTAATATTATATTTTTTACAAATACTTACGTTTTTTTAACATACAGATGTGGCTTCTTGTACTTATGTCACGTTCCTGACCTGTTTTCTGTTGTTTTGTGTGTGTTTAGTTGGTCAGGACGTGAGCTGGGTGGGAATTCTATGTTGTGTGTCTAGTTTGTCTGTTTCTATGTCAGCCTAGTGTGGGTTCTCAATCAGAGGCAGATGGTAATCGTTGTCTCTGATTGAGAATCATATATAGGAGGCTTGTTTTGTGTTGGGAATTTGTGGGTGTTTGTTACCTGTCTCTGTGTTTGTGTTCTGCACCAGATAGGTCTGTATCGGTTTTGCACATTTGTTATTTTGTATGTTGTTTGTAGTGTTTCACTTGTTCTTGTATTAAACATGTTTAACACTAGCCGCGCTGCACTTTGGTCCTCTCCTTCACCCCTGGAAGAAAACCGTTACAACTTAGTTCCTACTGTACATTCATTTCCTCACTTCCTGTAATGCATGGAACAGATCACGTGTAAACAACGTTCAGGTAACCTTACTGAAATTAGCTAATTGTCAAGGTCAATGTTTTTACGTAACGCAATTACTTTTACTCTGAGCGCTTTATATGAGTTGTTCCAGTAATTTTACCTCTACTTGAGGAGGATATTTCAGTACTTTTTCCAACCCTGGTAGTGTGCGCCATGCATGTAGCCGTGTGTGTGTGAACACATCTTCTAACCTCTGTAATGTATGCCCATTTGGACAGACGATGGTTGGCTATAAGAAAACTACATGTATTATCTGTCTTCACTCATACCTCCTCAGTCCGTTAGGAGAAGCCATCGCTTTGTCTGAGTGTTTTTAGCCTCTGAGTTCACTATAGGAAATCGGATTTGTGTTTTAATGTACTCAGCGCTAATGAGGTCAGGGATGTTTAGGCAGGGCTCAGTTCATTAGGCCCCCAAAACAGAAGACAACAAACTTATTGGAATACTTTGACTCGTCCAATAAGAAACGCTAATTTCCGTTTGTTGCGAAGCGTTTTAAAATGTTTTCCTTTGTGTGCCCTAATATACACAACCCATGTAATAACCCAGGAGAAAGGCACCATGGGCCAAGGAAGGGAGGGGGAGACCCTGCCTCCACAACCCAGCCTCCAGGGCACCTCTTCAGGCTAATGAATGCCCTCAGAGCCTGCCTGAGAGTACACAATGTTACTCACCCAGATAAACAGGGAGGCAGATGGAGACAGAGGATGTTAGAGGGGCCATTTACTTGTGTTTACAATGTAAACCAAGGAGACATTAAAACAGTCATGTCTATGGTTGAGATCATGGTTGGGGTCAATTCAGGAAGTAAACTGAAACCTAAATTACGAATTTCAATTTACTTCCTAAATTGACATAATTGAGTTAAACTTGGGTTGTCTTTTTGAATATTATAGAACAAAGTGATTCAGGAGGGTAGAGTGTGTAATACCCAATTCAGGACAGTGTACAAGGTCTCCCGCAGTAAATGTGTTCCCCACTTATTTACATTCTACAAGACCAACTGTCATTTACTCAATTGAGCACTTTGCTACTTATCGACTAGATGTGAGCACATGAATACAGACATGAGTAAAGACATGAATACAGACGTGAGTAATCGGTGACGGATCGACATATTTTGATTTGAATGTTGTACTATTGATTCATTCTTGCCACTTTATTGCTTGGAACTTGACTGGAAAAGACACAATGTCACATTGCTCATTGTCAACGCAACTCACTCCCCATCAGGGCAACAGAGTAACAAACTAAAACAGAACTGAGTCGTTGGCTCTCCTTAACCTTGTCCGACTAGTAAAGCACTGCATTTCCCATTGGTGCACCACAGAACAGCACAACACAGCAGAATACCATTAGGGGCCTTATTCCTAACCAAACCAGTTGAGCCAGGGATAAATAATTGTTATTTTTCAACCTGGCATCCCCGGACATGACCAAACTGGCAACCCTGAATATGACAGCCTTCATGTGTCAACCTGTTATTCTCCTAAAAGAAAAGGTTTAATAGAATACAACTTCTCCTTCTATTGAATAGCTGAGAATAAGGACCATGGTTAGGATATTCTCCAACCTGGCAACCTCGAACACAAGGACCTTCGTATCTCAGTCTCATAACAAGAAATCCAGTTTACTGGAATAAAACCTCCTAGATCATGAGGAGCCTTACTTCTATTCCCAGACCAACTGAGCCAACGTACGGGCTATGGTTGTTGTCCAACCGGGCATCATAACTTGTGTATCATAAGAAATTGTTATTTTCAAACCTGGCCTCCCTAAACATTTATATAACAAGACATTTCTCCAACATGGCAACCTTGAACACACAGCCCTTCATGTCTCATTACCATTCTCCAACAATAAATCATGTTGACTGGACCACAACCTCTCCCCTCTATTCGACAGCTTGCCTATAAATGTCCTCTGGTCCCATTTTGACTTGTAATTAACCAAAACCAGTAATGAACCCTTATTGAGCTGTTTACGGCTGGTTCCCCCTCGTGGGTCATTTCACCACCAATGCCACAACCATAAATCTTTCCAGGTGACATCTCGTCCCCATCTATCCCGGGGAATGGTAGAACAACATCCTTCAGCATGACGGGGGGGGATAAAGTCACTAGTGAAATGGAAAGATACACAGAGAGATTGGATATTAATACTGTCAGGCTGGAATTTCATTCAAAGGGCCAAAAAACTAAATATAATTGACATATACAGTATAGGAGTTGTCAAAACAAAACAAACAGATCTGAGACCAGGTTAGAGGATGACACCAGCACAAACAGATCTGGGGCCAGGTTAGAGGATGAAGACAACACAAACAGATCTGGGACCAGGCTAGAGGATAAAGACAGCACAAACAGATCTGGGACCAGGCTAGAGGATGAAGACAGCACAAACAGATCTGGGACCAGGCTAGAGGATGAAGACAGCACAAACAGATCTGGGGCCAGGCTAGAGGATAAAGACAGCACAAACAGATCTGGGACCAGGCTAGAGGATAAAGACAGCACAAACAGATCTGGGACCAGGCTAGAGGATAAAGACAGCACAAACAGATCTGGGACCAGGCTAGAGGATAAAGACAGCAGTGAAAAGAGAAGCATACAGAGAGACACACAGTGGAGTTCTACTCTCGGGCTGGAATGTAATTCAAAGCACAGAAGGGCCAGGTATACAGAATACAGTGTAGGCAGACAGCCTGAAGGAAAACACATGACTGAATCCTGGCTTTGGAGACGGGTCCTTGATATAAGAAGTGTTTGATATAAGAAGTGACTGGTCACCTGCTAAGGCATTTAGCACACACTGACTACGACTAGCAGGACAGACAATGCTGCTATGGAGAACATCCTGTGACTCAAGACAGCTCAGTTGTAATCATGACAGCTCAGGTGTAGAAGAATATAAAGCTTTAAAAATAAAATAAAGAGAGAGAGAGAATGATAAAGAGTGAGCGATTGAATGAGAAATCGAACAGACATTGTAATTAACCTCTCCTTTACTAGTGTTGGAACGTGGGTGTGATGAATAGGAGCCGTTTGATTAACAGCCTATTAGGAAAGGAGACACAGTGGCCTGGTGAATACTAAACAACCACAGGCATTTAGAGACACGGCTAGCTACGCTACAGCAGCACAGGGATGATTTAGACAGCAAAGGGCTGTTCCACATGAGGGCCCCAAAGTGCTTTTGAAACGAGTGAAACACAAAGAGACAAACCCAACCAAATCTAAAATGTTCTCTATTTCACCCTCCCTCTCCGCCTTCTTCTGTATTTACACAAACAAACGGGGATATTTGTATTGCCACTGCAACAGACATTAGCATACTGTTTGTGTAAATAAGCACCGTCTCTCCAGCCTAGTGGTGGTGATGACCTGTGTTCATTAAAACAAAGTAAACACCAAACATACTTACAGTTCAGAGAACGTTTCTCTTTTCTGTTGAACCTCAAAGGGTATTTTGTGAAGTCGGTTCTCATTGCATTCAACAATTATCCAGAGCTAAGTCAGGACATCTCCCTCCCCCTCTCTCTCTCTCTAGCACTCTCTCCTCCACAGTGTTGACACCAATCCATTTTACACAGCAGCTTGAACATGTTACACATCCTTTATGTCCAATTACACACCCGCTTATTAACCTGTTGGAGAGAGGAGAGACTTTTTACCAGCCGTGAGGACGGTGTCAATAATTGAACGCTCTGAATTGAGGTCCTGCTCTCCAATGGTTTCCATTGAACTGAATTGACAAAAGTTAACACCTTCAGCACCGGACAGAGAATACTGATTGGCTTCATGATTAAATGAAATGTAATTTTAATAAAGTGTAATATCAGGCAGAGAGACGTTGGCAGACATATTGTTGGAGGTCAGTCTTCAAAGACTACAGCTAGTTCACTGAGGAGAAGGTTCTTGAAGCTAACTAGTTATTCATCTTCCCTCAATTCCTCATGTCCTCTCTCCTTGCCTCCTTCTCAAAACACACTGGAGGAGGAGATTCAAGGTCTCTTCCCTTAGGTCTTCTCATCCAATGCATTTTGAGAAGGTGGTTAGGAGAAAGGACACAAGTAACCAAGGAAAGACAAACTGAGAAAGGAGTTACTCCTCCAATACCCCACAATGTACCTGGCATGCTAATGATCCTCTCATTCCCAGGAGGAAATGACATGTTCCTAAGGTGCAATCTGGCCCCACTATACGTGGTTCACCCCGCTGGCAGGAAGTGATGAACAGAGGGGGTTATCAGTGAGGTCCAATCCGAACAGCAGGACTCAGTTGGACACCACTTATCCCATGGGGCGTAATAACAAACTACACCACAGACTATGGTTTAAAGGGATATAGGCACTCCATCCTAGGATTCAAGTCTAATTCCGGTACTATCTACGGCCAAACGCATATGCAGCCAAATGGCAAATTATTAGGTGACAGAGGGTGGCGATCTATTTCTGGGACCCTGGCTGGCATCAACCCTCCAACCATCCAACAGACATGGCAGAGGGGTAGTTGAGAGATGTAATCCCATCATGGCCAATGGATCAATGGGATTTCTATTCATATTCTGTAAACTGACTTCATAACAAGATAAACCCAAGTTATCTGACTTTGGTATGTCTTAAAAACTACTTTCATTTCTGCTCCTAATCCATTTTCGTTGAACTGCTATAAACAAAAATGGATAGCCACGAAATGTACACACGCTCAACATGAAGAAAATTAGGCATATCCTTGTTTTAAAGTGAGGGGGAGCAGAAGATGGGGGGCAGAA
Organism: Salvelinus fontinalis; assembly: GCF_029448725.1. Taxonomy (NCBI): domain Eukaryota; kingdom Metazoa; phylum Chordata; class Actinopteri; order Salmoniformes; family Salmonidae; genus Salvelinus; species Salvelinus fontinalis. The sequence goes on from NC_074698.1 coordinate 38,961,832, forward strand.
TGTTGGAGATGAGATGGAACAATAATGTTACAGATGGAGGGAGAGAGAGAGAGTATGATTGTGTGTGTGTGTGTGTGTGTGTGTGTGTGTGTGTGTGTGTGTGTGTGTGTGTGTATGTCCCGACATGCAGCAGGACTCCGGCAGAACTCCCATCAGAGTGACTGATGATTTGGATATGTGGGACTGTGGAGGGCCACGGTCAGGGCCCAAATGACAGAGAGACTGCTGTGAGGGAGGGATAGAGGGAGGGATATAAGGATGACTGGAGCTGATCTGTTAACCTCAAGCTGTGCACTGAACAGTAAAAGAAAGCGGAAGAGAGAGCGAGAAAAGGGTAGAGGATGTAGGGAGAGAGAGAAGGGTAGAAGGTGTGGGGAGAGAGTAAAGGGTAGAAGGTGTGGGGAGAGAGAGAAGGGGAGAAGGTGTGGGGAGAGAGAGAAGGGTAGAAGGTGTGGGGAGAGAGAGAAGGGTAGAAGGTGTGGGGAGAGAGAAGGGTAGAGGGTTCAGGGGGAGAGAGAGAAGGGTAGAGGGTTCAGGGGGAGAGAGAGAAGGGTAGAGAGTTCGGGGGAGAGAGAAGGGCAGAGGAGAGAGTAGGGGAGAGGGGGGAGAAGGTGGGGAGAGAGAGAGGGGGAAAGGATGGGGTAGAGAAATTTGAAAAAAGAGAGAGCTAGTAAAATAGAGAGACTGAAGCAGAAAGAAGGTGAGACCGGTGGATGCAGAAAGGAGGAGAAAGAGAGAGAGAAAGACAGAAAGAGAAAAGAGGATGATTGAAAAGGTGAGAAAGGGGTGTTTGTGGCATGTTGTGAACCTGACAGGGGTGTGTCGTGGAGTGACAGGTGGGAGAACGTGAGGGCACTGCAGATACCATGTTTGTTGTTGTTTGTCCTACTTTGCTTTGATTGGAGGGCAGGGTGACAATGTCCCGGGGTTTGCCATTGGTTACAGCAACCATCTTGCAACCTTTAATCGATTGTACAGTACAGAGCCAAAAGACATTGCTGTGTTACTCAGTGTTATACGGCATCATACCAAACTCCCAGATGTTTGTGTCACACTGTTGTGTAAGTCTCTGAGGACATTTCCCCTGGCTGACTGACAGTGCTGTTCTGCCTGCTCTTTGATCATCTGAGTTTCTTCATAAAACAGACAGACAGCACTGTGTAATCTGGCTCCCAGAAACAGGCACAGTCACGGTAAGATGGCTCTGAAGAAAGCACTCGCTAGTTATATTATCTACATCCCAAATGGCACCCTATTCCCTTTATAGGGCCCCTTGTTTTCAAAAGCAGTGCATCATATGGGGACTAGGGTGCCATTTTGAACACAGACCATGTAGAGAATCTAGGGATTCTGGGAGAATCTAGGCCTCATCTCCAGGGAGGGGGAACATGATCGACATGAACGCTAGGATAGACTTAGCGAAGAAAAGAAAGTCACTTGTTGAGATTACCATGTTTCAGGACATGCTGTTAGTGCTGGTGTATAATGACTCTCTACTGCACCTGTATCCTCTCATATACAAACACACAGAGAACTGTCATGCACACACACACACACACACACACACACACACACACACACACACACACACACACACACACACACACACACACACACACACGGTAAACAGTAACTGCTGGTAAACAGTAGCTCATGTTAAACAGTAACTGCTGGTAAACAGTAGCTCATGGTAAACAGTAACTGATGGTAAACAGTAGCTCATGTTAAACAGTAACTGCTGGTAAACAGTAGCTCATGGTGAACAGTAACTGATGGTAAACAGTAGCTCATGTTAAACAGTAACTGATGGTAAACAGTAGCTCATGGTAAACAGTAACTGATGGTAAACAGTAGCTCATGTTAAACAGTAACTGCTGGTAAACAGTAGCTCATGGTAAACAGTAACTGATGGTAAACAGTAGCTCATGTTAAACAGTAACTGCTGGTAAACAGTAGCTCATGGTAAACAGTAACTGATGGTAAACAGTAACTGCTGGTAAACAGTAGCTCATGTTAAACAGTAGCTCATGTTAAACAGTAACTGCTGGTAAACAGTAGCTCATGGTAAACAGTAACTGCTGGTAAACAGTAGCTCATGGTAAACAGTATCTCAGCAGAATGACTGAATGTTCAGTGGAATTAGCCGTAATCACTACATTACACTGCAAACTATACAAATAGGAAGTAAAAACACATCTAATGACATTCATTCACCTGCCTACAGAAAAAACCTGTCACACAAAACTAAAACTGAAGACAACAAAGTCATCTCCCTCATTGTCTAATTTCTCTGGCCAGGGGCGGCAGCGGAAAACAAAAGCTATTTTCGTGTTCATAAAAAAAGAGCTGACTGATGCTTGAATCTGCTGAGAGGGATGAGAGTGGAGTCTGTCCAACCTGCCTTTGACTGAAGTGTTTATGAAGAGTGATGGGAGCTGTCATAGTGTGTGTGTGACAGTACAGGCTCTCTCATGTCTCCTCTCCCCTCTTGAGGCAGTATCCCATCAGCAGTCTAGCCCAAGTTTAACAAAATCCATCCCAACTTCACTTCTCAGAGGGAAAAGTCCCTGTGAGCGACTGATATTATCAGCAGTTCGCTTGAACACCACACTGCTCCAGCATTTTTTCTTAAGTCAAAGAGGCTAGAGTAGACCCACTATAAATGGTCTTCAGAGCCACATTAAATCGACTCACGGGACATATTCAGCTCGTGGGTCGCAGGTTAGAGATCCAATTCAGATGAACAAGTCATTGGCCTCCTAGTGAAGTGAAACTAAAAAAACAATCCCGCTCCCCTGCTCCCTCCCTCCCTCCCGCTCCTGCTCTCTATCTCAGGGATTAAGTGAATGTGCTGATGCAGCTAGAGTAAGAAGAGAATGTAACTATCTCCCTGGTGATGCCCTGAGGCAGTACTCAGTATCTCTCCCAACCTTCCCACTTTAGTATCATTCTGCTTGGCCCATCCAAACTATCTGGTCATGGCTCCTTGATGAAGACAAAAAGACAGGTTAGAAAAATAATAATATATATTTTCACAGTTGTGGAGGAGAAACCACCCCAGAGACAAGCATTAGGAAAGTTGAACTTGTCAAAGAGAGGAATAGACCTTGAACAGTAGACGAGAGAGAGAGAGACCATACAGACCATTTAAAATGTCTGTATTCTTTTGAAGCTCTTGTGAAAAAGAGAGAGAGAAACAGAGACCAAGAGAGACAGAGGGGGCAAGATGTATTCCTCAGCTTAAAGACAGCCTTGACAGAGCAACAGAAGGTCTTGCACCCTGCTCACGTTGCATGCCCTTTAGAACCAAAACAAGTAAATATAGCAACAATTAAAAAGCTATGCAGAGCACAGTTTAACCCCGACGTCTCACTATCGCCCCAACCTCACAGCGGAGACTACAAAGCACCAGGCTGACTTAAAATAGACTTAATGTGGGATCAAGGAGTGATCAAGACCGACCTCATCACAGAGAGAAATAGGGGAAGAGAGAGAGCTAATGAGAGGTAGAGAGAAATATAAAGGGGGAGTGATTCAACAAGGGGAAGATAGGAGGAAGANAGAGAAATAGGGGAAGAGACAGAGCTAATGAGAGGTAGAGAGAAATAGGGGAAGAGAGAGAGAGCTAATGAGAGGTAGAGAGAACTATAAAGGGGGAGTGATTCAACAAGGGGAAGATAGGAGGAAGATAGAGGGGGATAGAAAGGTAGAGGGAAAGTGATTCAACAAGGGGGTGAGGAGGAAGATAGAGGGGGGATAGAAAGGTAGAGGGAAAGTGATTCAACAAGGGGGTGAGGAGGAAGATAGAGGGGGGATAGAAAGGTAGAGGGAAAGTGATTCAACAAGGGGGTGAGGAGGAAGATAGAGGGGGGATAGAAAGGTAGAGGGAAAGTGATTCAACAAGGGGGTGAGGAGGAAGATAGAGGGGGGATAGAAAGGTAGAGGGAAAGTGATTCCGTAAGAGGCGGATGAAGAGGGAAGAGAGAAAGAAAGAACTAAATAAATATATAATGTAGGTAGACATGGGAGGGGTTGGATTTAGCTTAGCTATTCATTGCTTCCTCTCCTTTCCTCCTTAAAATTCCAAACATCCCACATTGGTTGGAATCAATTAACATTAGTGCACCCATCACACTGCCGCCTATCCCCAAGCATGCTATCACACTTAGCATGATCTCTACACCCCCTCATGTTGGTGTCAGCCCCTCAGTGGCATGCGTCCTCTTCATGGGCCTAATTGAACCAGGTGTAAAACAAAAGTCCTGCATTAGCGCCTGTTATGCGTTACACACACTGACAGTGATGGGCAATTATACTGCAGAAATGTATTCAGCTCACAAAGCCTTATGGTTGCATCCCACAAGACACCCTATTCTCTACATAGTGCACTACTTTTGACCAGAGCCCCATAGGACCTGGTCAAAAGTAGTGCACCACATAGGATTTGTCCCAAATGACACCCTATACCCTATGTCCTTGGCAGAGCACGAGACGCATTATTACGGTGAATAGGTTTTTCCCCTAATAGGGAATGTATTCATACAAAGTTGGAAACTAATATTTGAAAGTTCTCACGCATTTCAATAAAAGAGGGAGAGGTGGAATGGCATGCAAATGCCAAAAGTTGATTTATTTTTAAATATGTCAGTTCAGTGGCTCTCCAAGTAAGTTGGTTGAATAAAGTGGACCTGGTTAAAGACCTTTTCAGTTTGAGCTTACCTAGACTGATGTTGTCTGGTAACAATTTACTGTAGCCCCCACTCATAAGAAGCTCGCATCCGCTACAAGACCATGGTGCTTGCCGACGGAGCTGTGAGGGGAACGGCACCTCAGTACCTTCAGGCTCTGATCAGGCCCTACACCCAAACAAGGGCACTGCGTTCATCCACCTCTGGCCTGCTCGCCTCCCTACCACTGAGGAAGTACAGTTCCCGCTCAGCCCAGTCAAAACTGTTCGATGCTCTGGCACCCCAATGGTGGAACAAACTCCCTCACGACGCCAGGACAGCGGAGTCAATCACCACCTTCCGAAAACACCTGAAACCCCACCTCTTCTAGGAATACCTAGGATAGGATAAAGCAATCCTTCTGCCCCCCCCCCCCCCCTTAAAAGATTTAGATGCACTATTGTAAAGTGGCTGTTCCACTGGATGTCATAAGGTGAATGCACCAATTTGTAAGTCGCTCTGGATAAGAGCGTCTGCTAAATGACTTAAATGTAATGTAAATGTCATAAAGTGCACTTTGTTGTGCACTGTAGTGCTGAAAATTATGAACGGAAATATGTGCTCCTCCTTCTCTGAGACACACACATGGTTATTTCAAATGGTTATTTAGCAACGTCTGGGTGCAAATATTGACATAGTAGCAATCATATCGAAGTAAACTTGGAGTCTCGCGATGACATGTTGTGTGGTCCTCCCACTACGACTCGGGAAATCATACAGTTTATTAAGCTACAGATGAAATAAGTTATGATGAACTTGCAAGGTGATGAACTTGATGCTCCTTTCCAATACATATTGAGGGTGTTATTCTGGTGACATGATAGATATCTCCCTCAAAACTATCTATCTCCACTGTAACCAAACACATTATGAGACTGATAGATAATTTTGAGGGGGATACCTCCACTGTAACCAAACACATTATGAGACTGATAGACCATTTTGGGGGGGATACCTCCACTGTAACCAAACACATTATGAGACTGATAGATCATTTTGGGGGGGATACCTCCACTGTAACTAAACACATTATGAGACTGATAGATCATTTTGAGGGGGATACCTCCACTGTAACTAAACACATTATGAGACTGATAGATCATTTTGGGGGGGATACCTCCACTGTAACCAAACACATTATGAGACTGATAAACCATTTTGGGGGGGATACCTCCACTGTAACCAAACACATTATGAGACTGATAGACCATTTTGGGGGGGATACCTCCACTGTAACCAAACACATTATGAGACTGATAAACCATTTTGGGGGGGATACCTCCACTGTAACCAAACACATTATGAGACTGATAGACCATTTTGGGGGGGATACCTCCACTGTAACCAAACACATTATGAGACTGATAAACCATTTTGGGGGGGATATTTTATAGAGTGCCAAGAGTGCTTATCAAGGGTACACGATGAGGAAGGGAACAGCTATACAGCACAATGACCAGTCAGTACCCAGAACTCTGTCTTGACTTCTGAATATTCACGCCTCATCACTGTACAAGGCAAAAAATCTTTATTGGCAACAACAGAAGGTGCATTACTGAGCAAATCGAAGGCATAACTGCTTCACCAAACCTATGTTCAGAGACTAGCCTAGACAGTGCCTGCCAGAACTCTGTCTCGACCTTTTCTAAATATTAATGTTTCATCAATATATGCCTACAAGGAAGAAAAAAATACTTTATTGGCAAAAACAGTAGGTACATTATTGTGCAAATCGAAGAGATAAGTGCCAGACTGACCTCCGATTACAATAATGCTCCCCATTCAACTTCCCTCCGCTGGGCTGGAATACAGTCCTAAACACAGAAGGACTGAGGGGACAGGACAGATGCAACTTTCTGTCTTCTGGAATTATTGTGAAACCTTCATTGGCACTGTTGGCACAGTCCAAGGCATATTCAAAAATACATTTTATATAGATAGCTACCTAGATATAATACATAAATAAAATATATTTAGTCTCAAATAAATAATGCAAAATGTTAAATTTGGTTTAAATAATGCAGAAACAAAGTGTTGGAGAAGAAAGTAAAAGTGCAATATGTGTAAAAAAGCTAACGTTTAAGTTCCTTAGAACATGAGAACATATGAAAGCTGGTGGTTCCTTTTAACATGTGTCTTCAATATTCCCAGTTAAGAAGTTTTAGGTTGTAGTTATTGTAGGAATTATAGGACTATTTCTCTCTATACAATTTGTATTTCATATACCTTTGACTATTGGATGTTTTTATAGGCACTATACTATTGCCAGCCTAATCTCGGGAGTTGATAGACTTTAAATCATAAAGAGCGCTGTGCTTCAAGCATTTGCAAAGAGCTGCTGGCAAATGCAGGAAAGTGCTGTTTGAATTAATGTTTACGAGCCTGCTGCTGCCTACCACCACTCAGTCAGACTGCTCTATCAAATATCAAATCATAGACTTAATTATAATATAATAAACACACAGAAATACGAGCCTTAGGTCATTAATATGGTCAAATCCGGAAACTATCATTTCGAAAACAAAACGTTTATTCTTTCAGTGAAATACGGAACCGTTACATATTTTATCTAACGGGTGGCAACCCTAAGTCTAAATATTCCTGTTACATTGCACAACCTTCAATGTTATGTCATAATTACGTAAAATTCTGGCAAATTAATTATGGTCTTTGTTAGGTAGAAATGGTCTTCACACAGTTCGCAACGAGCCAGGCGGCCCAAACTGATGCATATACCCTGACTCTGCTTGCACTGAACGCAAGAGAAGTGACAATTTCCCTAGTTATTATTGCCTGCTAACATGAATTTCCTTTAACTAAATATTCAGGTTTAAAAATATATAGTTGTGTATTGATTTTAAGAAAGGCATTGATGTTTATGGTTAAGTACATTGGTGCAACGATTGTGCTTTTTTCGCGAATGCGCTTTTGTTAAATAATCACCCGTTTGGTGAAGTAGGCTGTGATTCGATGATAAATTAACAGGCAGCGCATCGATTATATGCAACGCAGGACAAGCTAGTTAAACTAGTAATATCAACCATGTGTAGTTAACTAGTGATTATGTTAAGATTGTTTTTATAAGATAAGTTTAATGCTAGCTAGCAACTTACCTTGGCTCCTTGCTGCACTCGTGTAACAGGTGGTCACCCTGCCACGCAGTCTCCTCGTGGATTGCAATGCAATCGGCAATAATCGGCGTCCAAAAATGCCAATTACCAATTGTTTTGAAAACTTGAAATCGGCCCTAATTAAATCGGCCTTGCCTCTAATGCAAATGCCAAAATGGGTGTAACCTTCACCACCCTGCTGCTCTCACCAATCACTGGCTCACTAAGCAGACAAAGTGCTACACTCTCAGTGATCGTCCCACCCTGGACACACTCAGCTGGGTCCACACGCTAGTTCATCCCTCGCACAAAATCAAATTGAGCTGGTGACTAAAATCAAGTGACATCTTATGAGGCGTCTCCGGACACCGTGCGTGCGTGCGTGTGTGCGTGTGCGCGCGCGTGCGTGCGCGCGCGTGTGTAGTGTACGATGAAGTGCCATGTTTCTCCCCGAGGCTGACGTAAAGGGAAATGGAACTATCCACAGGAGGAACTGTTAGTCATGGGGGATAAATGTTCTGTGACAACCCTTTTTGGGATGAACCTCTCTCTGTCCATGCATTCAATCACAGTCAAGGACATGCAATCATAAGAAGAGGCTATGGAACAGACATGCTAATGACGGTTGGAGCCGGATGTTCTAATCTATAGAATCTATACTGGATCCTTAACTATTATGTTGATAAGTGACAAGGTAATGAGCACCGGACGCAGCCATCAACATGTTACAGTGTTGGGTTATGACACGTCATTCTATGAAATCCATGTCTCAGTGCTTTGATTTGCCCACAAGCATTATGATGCTGCTTCTCAAACAGTTTACAATCCACCGTCTCCTCAACATCTATTTCCACATGTCTTTCTGACAGGTCTCTACCTCAATAAATCAGGGGGAACTCTGTAACTGGATATACAGCACATCATTAACCTATTAAATAACACAAACAGAGCCTGGAAAGGTGAGAAATGCACAGACCAACATCTATTCAATTCCCCTGGAAGCCTCTATTACTCTGTTAACACGGCTCACTCTGAAACAGCAGGCGGGCATCTGACAAGGTGGCCTGACATTTAAATAACAAGTGTGCAGAGAAACACGCAGTATTTTAAACTTGAAGGTAGCCCCATGGCCCCTGAGGCACTGTGAGAATGAAGGAAAACGTAGAACAAAAGGTTTAAATTCTGCTGCTGTTACCTTCAGTGGTCTCTCCTCTGTCTGAAGAGTGTGCACACGTGCAGGCAGGTGCACGCAAACACACACACACACACACAAACAGACGCAGACAAACACACACTCACACAGCCTCAGTGCAGATAGAACATCTGGAGGGTGAAAAGGGCTGATTCAAATTGCACAAGAAAAAGCGTGCAGTTTATTCAGATTGAATATTCCCAATTCAATTTGGAGACATTGATTGGTCATGTGGTTATAAAGCGGAGTGGCGTTGGTGCTGTGAGCAGAGCAGATACCTGGATCAATGTCAGGTCACTGCACAGCCACCGCTCAACGCACCCTGGGGGAAGAAACTCCAAATGAAAAGCTGGACAGAACAACATTAGGCTCAGTAGCTCTTTTTCTTTATGGTTGAATACAATCACAGAATGGATGTGGGGTTTTACTGTACAAACCAAACAGAAGAACTACTGCTAGGTAAACTCCCCATACAGGTAGATGTTTCCAGCCTTGTGTTGCCTGTGTTCATAGGAAGTAAGCTAGTTGGACAACAAAGATAATGCATAGACATTACTATAGCTGGTTCGTTGATATTCCAGCCTGTAACTGCCCTTACTGGGCCAGCCTCATTAACATAACTACTGTACACCATTACTTATAGGAATAGGACCACTGACAGTGGACTACATTTTACAGCAGAAAAGAGACAAATGGACTCATATTCAGGATTGTATTATTATTTTGTTCCACACAACCTTACGGACTCGATTAAAAACTGTTCAATTGGTTCCATACATATCTCAGATTTAATTACTTTGGACTTGCTTGTTTATATAACCCTAGATGTTCCTCCTTCAAACCTGTCTTCTGATCTAAAAACATTTATTCCTCTGCTGATCGGTCACTGAGGGGTTATTCCCATTAAAATGTCTGAAAGTGACGAATTTGTCCTCTGGTCAGTTCAATAAGGAAAACAATCCCGATTTATAGCAGCACTGACCACAGTAACTAGCGATGCGTCTCTGTGGGTCCAACCAGGGATGTAGTGAATGGTAAATGCAGGTCAACGCTGTTCATTTTGCTTGACCCCTTCTTCTTATCTTGAAGAAAGAAGAAAAGCTCTTGACTAAAGAATGTATAATATCCATGTACACTGGAATGATGCACGAGATCATGAATATGATGTTAAAAATGGGTGAAGTGCCCTTCTAAAGGAATTTTAGGAATACCACTTGCTTAGGGATTGATCGACATGTACAGAACGGTTACCTGGAGGAAAATGGGGGAGGGTCATGTTTTTCATTTTCAGTCAAGGGAAGGGTTTAGTATGTTTAAATCTAGTCCAAGGGAGGGTCATGTCATTTGTAATTGATGAAATATGAATATTTCTCAGTGTTTTAGAGTAAGTTGCTTATTAGGCTATATATCAATGTGTGCCGGATGCCGCCCCTCATCTCTGATTCTCCGCTGGGCTCGCAATATCATGTGCGCATAAAGGCTATTTAGTGTGGTCTCAATCAAATGATCCATAAGCTATAAAATACCCGGGACAGACGTGACTCCGATACATATAGCCCAGGAGACAAAAAGTAGACTTTGCTTGGGAAGTAATCACTTGTTGGGTTAAGCCACGGAAGAAGAGTAGCCAGCAGTTAAAACTTACATTTGTCTGTGTCGGTCGGCCTACTCTGTCTGGGGTGGTGCTCAGATTCCTGACGATGTCTCAGATTGAATTGTTTACAAACAGGGACAGTTTCGTTGCAAACAAGACATGCTGATTTGGCATTGGAGAAATATGATAAGATGAACACCTAGGTCTCTCTCTGTCCATTCTTAGTCTGTCATTTCATTAATTTGTGTGGTATAAAAAAAATATTCTGCTAATATGTCAAATGACATAGAATTGCATGGAATGTTCATGAAAGGCTATTTTTCTTGGACCTGCAAATACGATGATAGATTCATGCAACCCTTTTACTATAAAGGAGAGCTTTCCACAGCGGCCTGTATTCATGGATGCCAAGGGAAGGCAGACTTCCAAATATTTCACCAATTAAAAAACAAATATTATAAAATCATTTATCTTTCTGCTCTCTGGGTTTTCAGAATTTTCCATCAATTCGCAAGTGGCTGAATCTCACCTGAAAAAATCAGAGGGAAACAGCGCCCCTCTGTCTCAATATGTGTAGCCCATGTATCTGATGCTGTCTGGAACAAAAGAGTATGACATGTTGCCACTGTAGCATTATTGATTAATGCCAGCATGCATTTGGCCTCCCTTGACAAAACAATTATATGGAAGAAGTTTGAACCACCAAGACTCTTCCTAGAGCTGGCCGCCAGACCAGATTGAGCAGTCAGGGGAGAAGGGCCTTGGTCAGGGAGGTGACCAAGAACCCGATGGTCACTCTGACAGAGATCCAGAGTTCCTCTGTGGAGATGGGAGAAATTCCAGAAGGACAACCATCTCTGCAGCAGTTCACCAATTAGGCCTTTATGGTAGAGGCCAGACGGAAGCCACTCCTCAGTAAAAGGCACATGACAACCCGCTTTGAGTTTGCCAAAAGGCACCTAAAGGACTCTCAGACCATGAGAAACAAGATTCTCAAACTATTTGGCCTGAATGCCAAGCGTCATGTCTGGAGGAAACCTGGCACCATCCCTACGGTGAAGCATGTTGGTGGCTGCATGATGCTGTGGGAATGTTTTTCAGCGGCACGGACTGGGAGACTAGTCCGGATAGAGGGTAAGATGAACGGAGCAAAGCACAAAGAGATCCTTGATGAAAACCTTCTCCAGAGTACTCAGGACCTCAGACTGAGGTGAAGGTTCACCTTCCAACAGGACAACGACCCTAAGCACACAGCAAAGACAACGCAGGAGTGGCTTCAGGACAAGTCTTTGAATGCCGAACATGAAGCCCGGACATGAACCCGATCTAACATTTATGGAGAGACCTGAAAAATCGCTGTGCAGCGACGCTCTCCATCCAACCTGACAGAGCATGAGTGAATCTGCAGAGAAGAATTGGAGAAACTCCGCAAATACAGGTGTACCAACCTTGTAACGTCATACCCAAGAAGACTTGAGACTTTAATCGCTGCCAAAAGGTGCTTCAACAAAGTAAGGAGTACAGGGTCTGAATACTTCATATTTCCGTTTTTTATGTCTAAAAACCTGTTTTTGCTTTTTCATTATGGGGTACTGTGTGTAAATTAATGAGGAAAAGCCTTATTCCATTTTAGAATAAGGTTGTAACAAAACAAAATGTGGAAAAAGTCAAGGTGTCTGAATACTTTCCGAATGCTCTGTATATGGCCACTGGCCTGAGATGATTGAAGTTCAATATGTAGCCTAGTAGACTCACGTTAACCAGCTAGCTAACCTAGCTGGTTCATTGTTGCCCATGCAAGGAAGTTAGGCTACCTAGCAAAAATGTTTGCTAGCTTATGAAAACCAAAACTAAAAGCGTACAGAGCCATAGACCGTTTTGCCAACATGAAAGAAAGGAGGATGGCATTGGTGTTCAAATAGTCTACAATTTTTTTTATTTTTATTTTACCGTTATTTTACCAGGTAAGTTGACTGAGAACACGTTCTCATTTGCAGCAACGACCTGGGGAATAGTTACAGGGGAGAGGAGGGGGATGAATTGTAAACTAGGGATTATTAGGTGACCATGATGGTTTGAGGGTCAGATTGGGAATTTAGCCAGGACTCCGGGGTTAACACCCCTACTCTTACGATAAGTGCCATGGGATCTTTAATGACCTCAGAGAGTCAGGACACCCGTTTAACGTCCCATCCGAAAGACGGCACCCTACACAAATAGGGTGAGTCCCCCCCAAAATAATGTACTTGCTGACGCACGCACACAGAAATCAATATTTGCTTTGTGGACTTCACCGGACCGACGTGGCTCTTCGGTTTTGTGATGAAACAAACGTATGTGTAGTTGAATTTATTCCGCCACTGTGTGACGGTTGTCTTTTTGTTGTCACGGTGTTATTGTATATCACGGTGGCGTATAAATGAACATCACAACATAGGGTGAAATATGTATTTGTTCCTGGCTTGGCTTCCTCAGTGATTTTACCCATCCATCCGTCTTTCCACCCCTACTCTTGTCCACGGTGGTCTGCGAATCGTCAACCTTCTGTCCTGCAGCCCTGTACACTATAACAAAAAGATCTACATTCCTGCGTTGCCATGTAATGGTTGCAAAACAAAGAACAGTTTCCAAAACTGCATATCTAAGGCTCTGGTCTGTCCAAGAAGTGAGGGTAAACGGTAGACATGTTCTCTGCTATCCACATTGTTTTAATTATTATTAGTGGTATACGGGAAGGTCACTTCTTTTTTTATCAAGTGTTCAGGGAGGGTTTAGGTCAAATATATTTTGCTGAATGGAGGACCATGTCACGATCGTCGTTAGGTGGAAGAGAGAAGGACCAAGGCGCGGCGTGGTAAATGTTCATGATGATGAATTTTAATGATGATCCAAAAAACAGAACACTGACAAAATACAAAACAATAAACGACGTGAACAAATGAACGAAAACAGTACCGTGTGGCGAACAAACACAGACACGGCAACAATCACCCACAAACAAACAGTGAAAACAGGCAACCTTATTATGGTTCCCAATCAGAGACAATGACAAACACCTGCCTCTGATTGAGAACCATATTAGGCCAAACAATAAACCCAACATAGAAACACATAACATAGAATGCCCACCCAGCTCACGTCCTGACCAACTAAACAAAGACTGAACAAATGAAATAAGGTCAGGAACGTGACAGTCCATCCATTTTCATTTCAGAGAGGTCTGGTATTCTTCTTGTAATCCTTATTATAAATAACATTCACTCCCTTACAGTTTAAAGTCGGTTAGTTTTGAAGGACACCGTGCATGATCAGTAGCTCTCCCAAGGGCCATTCTCAGTCTCCTGTGGTTCTGATGTGTGTCCCACTCCAATGTCATCTGGGGCTAGTATGATTCATGGCAGGGGGGCGATAGATAGAGGGTTAGGGGGATAGAGGATCGAAGGATTGGCCAACCCGTTTCTCGTTCCTTCCTCGGCCTGTTTTTTGGTATTCATCACCATTAGCATTAATTAACATGTATTAGCTCTCGTTATGGTCGTTAGGCAGCGAAGCACCGCTGGGCATCTGCAGCCCGTCAGTGTGTCACCGCAGCTGTAATCTTCAGTGACTGAATGAGGATGCCAAGGCAAGGGAGATGAGAGGAGGAGAAGACAGGAGAGGAGAGGGAGGGGAAGATGGGAGAGGGAGGGGATCTGAAAAGAGAGGAGATGGAAAGGGAGGAGAGGAAGAGAGTGAAGAGGAAAGGAAAAGAGGAGAGGTCATGTCAGGTGAGGAGGGAAGAAGGGAGAGGAGAGATGGAATGGCTTCTCTCTCATTCTCATGTCCAGTGGTAGTGACAGTAATTGCGGGTGAGACACAGCTGCCTCTCCAGGAGAACCTGGCTTTATAGTCCTCATCTCTGGGCAGATGGCCAAACCATATTTATCTCTTTGAACTGAGTGGCAATAACAAGAACAATTCTCTTTATCCCTCTGTCCTCTCTTCTCTAAATCCCTTCTTCTAAAGGACTCTCATCTCCCATGGCTGTTAAGAATGACCACACCCTCTGTTGTATAGGAAGACAACTTTGTGGAAACAACACCAGGTTGTTTGGCACATCATTCTGGACAAAGACATGTGATCCTGTGTTGCTCAGTTGGTAAGAGTGTGGCGCCAGCAACACCAGGTTGTTTGGCACATCATTCTAGACAAAGACATGTGATCCTGTGTTGCTCAGTTGGTAAGAGTGTGGCGCCAGCAACACCAGGTTGTTTGGCACATCATTCTAGACAAAGACATGTGATCCGGTGTTGCTCAGTTGGTAAGAGTGTGGCGCCAGCAACACCAGGTTGTTTGGCACATCATTCTGGACAAAGACATGTGATCCTGTGTTGCTCAGTTGGTAAGAGTGTGGCGCTAGCAACACCAGGTTGTTTGGCACATCATTCTGGACAAAGACATGTGATCCTGTGTTGCTCAGTTGGTAAGAGTGTGGCGCTAGCAACACCAGGTTGTTTGGCACATCATTCTAGACAAAGACATGTGATCCTGTGTTGCTCAGTTCGTAAGAGTGTGGCGCCAGCAACACCAGGTTGTTTGGCACATCATTCTGGACAAAGACATGTGATCCTGTGTTGCTCAGTTGGTAAGAGTGTGGCGCTAGCAACACCAGGTTGTTTGGCACATCATTCTGGACAAAGACATGTGATCCTGTGTTGCTCAGTTGGTAAGAGTGTGGCGCCAGCAACACCAGGTTGTTTGGCACATCATTCTAGACAAAGACATGTGATCCTGTGTTGCTCAGTTGGTAAGAGTGTGGCGCCAGCAACACCAGGGTTGTGGGTTTGATTCCTGGTGGGATCACATACGTATACTAACATGTACGCAGTCTGTAGCTACGTTTGTATAAAAGCTTCTGCTAAATGACCTCTCCCTTTTCATGTAGTGGGAAGAGAAAAGCTTTTAGATAAATAATATACGCAGGATGTAAATGACTTGCAGATGTCATTGATAACATACCCATGGCACTGAAAGCATTGGAAGTCTTGTTCAAACAAATGAGGCAAACCTACCCTTCAACATCAACACACAACAAAACGACTGTTACAGTAGGGTACAGTTAAATAACTGTAATACATAGAAGATGTCACACTCTTAGAAACAAAGGTGCTATCTAGAACCTAAAACAGTTCTTCGGCTGTCCCCACAGAAGAACCATTTGAAAAACCCTTTTGGTTCCAGGAAGAACACTTCTGGGTTCCATGTTAAACACTTTTCACTGACAGTTCTTCATGGAAGTTCTACCTGGAACCAAAAAGGGTTATCCTATGGGGACAGCCGAAGAACTCTTTTGGAACCCTTTTTTCTAAGAGTGTAGTTCTAAAGAAGTGAGTACTGGGCTGGTAGTGTCTGTCAGAAAATGGGTGAAGCATGAGCCTGCTATTATCACACCATATGCGGATCTCTCTCTCCTCTCTCACACTCTTTCCCCCCCTCATCCCTCCCCCTTCATCCTCTCACTCTCTTGCTTCCCAACTCTATGCACTTCTCTAACTGTCATCTCTATTCCACTCCATTCCTTTATTCACTTTCACGGCTCAGCCCATGGTTCTGCCCTGGCCATGACACAAGTTCACACATTGTAGAAATTATGATAGAATTGTTAAAGTTTCTTCCCATGTCCCATTCTAAACACCCTTTCACGAGGCTTGGAGAAAATATTTCTCATAAAAATAAGGAATTTTAAAAAGACTCGCAATAAAAAAAGACATTTATTTCAGTGGGTGGTGAGATTTCGGTAGCCATTGGCATTATGAACCAAATTGCCTTCCCATGCAAGATAGCATGTACAGTAAGAGAGCCCTTTGAAGAAGAGTCATTTAATGAAGCTATAGCAAGTGATGGGACAAACATAGAGGCATGGGACACTACAGGCTCTGTCGCAGCCGGCCGCAACCGGGAGGTCCGTGAGGCGACGCACAATTGGCATAGCGTCGCCCGGGTTAGGGAGGGTTTGGCCGGTAGGGATATCCTTGTCTCAGTATGTAAAATGTAATAAAATGTATGCACTCTACTGTAAGTCGCTCTGGATAAGAGCGTCTGCTAAATGACTAAAATGTAAATGTAAAAATTAATACTATTATTTCAAATAGTATTTGAACGCAGGTCTGGTAGGCAGCAGGTCAAGTTCATGGGCATGAGGTGTAAGGGAAACAATGAATACAAATCAATGTACCAATGATTGCCACAAGTGTTGATGCTTTGGTGTAAAACTTTACCATATCTTTTCAGAAAATTGCATAGGCTTCCCTAAAAACATTTGACGTTAGAAAAAACATCAAACTTGAAATTGAATAGCACAAGTTATGTGGTGAGTAGACAGAACACCTGATTTTTCCATCTCGTAGAATCACTAATCACAGGTCTGAGGCAACACCACAGAGTGACAGATAACACGCCCTGTGAGCCACATCCGTTCAGTGGCCATCAGCACACTGTTAGAGGCTCCCCTGAGAGCTCTGGGGATGAGGAGAACAAGAGATAGGCAGGCTGGGAGACGGACGGACAGAAAGACAGACAGACGGATGGTCCTTGAGGCAGCCTATAGGGAGACAGAGTCACACAGACAGCCGGGACTAACAGCCCCCCAAGGGCTAAAGCTACACTGTCAATCACACACACAGGGGTACAATCTCTCCCCCTCTCCCTATTGCTGACAGGTGCAGCAGCAGCAGATAAAGAAAATTACATCCCTCCCACGCGCAATATAATGATATATCATTACACTGTTATGGCTTTGTTACAAAATGACACTTGAGAGACAGACATATTTTCTCCATTATCAAACAGCTTATTACAGGCTATTTTCAGGGCTTATTAGAACAAAAGAAGAGGGGGGAAGAGAAAAGAAGAAGATAAATGGAGAGTCCTACCTTGATGTTGTCAAAAGATGTTCTGTTGGTCACGTCATACAGCAGCAGGAGAGCTAAGAGAGAGAGAGAGAGAGCGAAAGAGAGAGAGACGGGAGCAAGAAAGATAGAGAGAGAGGAGAGAGAGAGAGAAGAAGTGGGAGAGAGCAAAAGTAAATGTTAGTGAAGTAGCAGGCCTGGCAGAACCCATTGACAACAAAGAGTTAATTTGAAACAAATTCTTGGCTAATGCTCCAATTTGTCCTATAGGCTTAGCCTCTTGGACCTGTGGCTTCCCAATTAGTTCCCGGTTGACCGAGTTCCTTTACATAAGGAAGGCACATAACACAGAGTACATTCTCCTTCTTGCTCTCTGCGGGCCTGATTAAGACAAGCCTGCCCTACACAGCCAGTCAGCCTGCCCAGGCTCAGAGAGGACAAGGCCTATAAATGTGTAAACATTCCTTTTCAGATATATCCTTTATGACAAGCAATTCTTACACAATACATATTTCAAAAGACCTAACAAACATATCATATGCTCCTGTTTATATGATAGATGATCCACAGACAGTGTGATAGATCGCTCCCCATTAAACTGATCCAGACAGTGTGATAAATAGTTACACATTAAACTGATCCAAACAGTGTGAAATATAGTTAACCATTAAACTGATCCAGACAGTGTGATATTAAACTGATTCAGACAACACCTGGAGGTAGGTGGAGAGATGAGAAGAGAGATATGGTAGAGTTGAGAAGAGACAGATAGTGATGTAGAGTTGAGATGGAGGTAGAGTTGAGAAGAGAAAGATAGTGAGAGATGGTGAGGTAGAGTTGAGAAGAGAGAGATAGTGAGCGAGAGAGATGGAGGTAGAGTTGAGAAGAGAGAGATAGTGAGAGAGAGAGATGGAGGTAGAGTTGAGAAGAGAGAGATAGTGAGCGAGAGAGATGGAGGTAGAGTTGAGAAGAGAGAGATAGTGAGCGAGAGAGATGGAGGTAGAGTTGAGAAGAGAGAGATAGTGAGCGAGAGAGATGGAGGTAGAGTTGAGAAGAGAGCGATAGTGAGCGAGAGAGATGGAGGTAGAGTTGAGAAGAGAGCGATAGTGAGCGAGAGAGATGGAGGTAGAGTTGAGAAGAGAGAGATAGTGAGCGAGAGAGATGGAGGTAGAGTTGAGAAGAGAGAGAGAGATGGAGGTAGAGTTGAGAAGAGATAGATAGTGAGAGAGAGAGATGGAGGTAGAGTTGAGAAGAGAGATATAGTGAGAGAGAGATGGAGGTAGAGATGAGAAGAGAGCGATTGTGAGAGATGGAGGTAGAGTTGAGAAGAGAGAGAAAGTGAGAGATGGAGGTAGAGTTGAGAAGAGACATTGAGGTAGAGATGAGAAGAGAGATGGAGGTAGAGATGAGAAGAGAGATGGAGGTAGAGATGAGAAGCGAGATGAGAAGAGAGATAGTGAGAGATGGAGGTAGAGTTGAGAAGAGAGAGATAGTGAGAGATGGAGGTAGAGTTGAGATGAGGAGAGATAGTGAGAGATGGAGGTAGAGATGAGAAGAGAGAGATACTGAGAGATGGAGGTAGAGATGAGAAGAGAGAGATACGGAGAGATGGAGGTAGAGATGAGAAGAGAGAGATACTGAGAGATGGAGGTAGAGTTGAGAAGAGAGAGATACTGAGAGATGGAGGTAGAGATGAGAAGAGAGAGATACGGAGAGATGGAGGTAGAGATGAGAAGAGAGA
The DNA here is from genome assembly GCF_029448725.1 of Salvelinus fontinalis. Taxonomy (NCBI): domain Eukaryota; kingdom Metazoa; phylum Chordata; class Actinopteri; order Salmoniformes; family Salmonidae; genus Salvelinus; species Salvelinus fontinalis. The sequence goes on from NC_074698.1 coordinate 38,981,083, forward strand.
GATACTGAGAGATGGAGGTAGAGATGAGAAGAGAGAGATACTGAGAGATGGAGGTAGAGATGAGAAGAGAGCGATTGTGAGAGATGGAGGTAGAGTTGAGAAGAGAGAGAAAGTGAGAGATGGAGGTAGAGTTGAGAAGAGACATTGAGGTAGAGATGAGAAGAGAGATGGAGGTAGAGATGAGAAGAGAGATGGAGGTAGAGATGAGAAGCGAGATGAGAAGAGAGATAGTGAGAGATGGAGGTAGAGTTGAGAAGAGAGAGATAGTGAGAGATGGAGGTAGAGTTGAGATGAGGAGAGATAGTGAGAGATGGAGGTAGAGTTGAGAAGAGAGAGATACTGAGAGATGGAGGTAGAGATGAGAAGAGAGAGATACGGAGAGATGGAGGTAGAGATGAGAAGAGAGAGATACTGAGAGATGGAGGTAGAGTTGAGAAGAGAGAGATACTGAGAGATGGAGGTAGAGATGAGAAGAGAGAGATACGGAGAGATGGAGGTAGAGATGAGAAGAGAGAGATACTGAGAGATGGAGGTAGAGATGAGAAGAGAGAGATACTGAGAGATGGAGGTAGAGATGAGAAGAGAGAGATACTGAGAGATGGAGGTAGAGATGAGAAGAGAGAGATACTGAGAGATGGAGGTAGAGATGAGAAGAGAGAGATACTGAGAGATGGAGGTAGAGATGAGAATCTGAAGGATCAGGTTACAGTGGGTCCGCTCTACAGCGCCCTCTCTCTCCCGCAGAGGAGAAGATGGCCGTGTTAACGCACTTCTGTGTGATTATTTAGTTAGTTAGTAAATAAATAATTAAGCTAATTGGTATATCACTGATTCATCATTTATGCTAGAGTTCGTGCAGATATCCAAGAGTTTGCGACATTCGGAATGAGACTGATAGAAGAAAAACAAATAATTAATGTTTGATTGGTGACAATGTAAGAGATGTTTATATATTTAAGAGTTAATTCGGAAAACGGTAACTCGTTAAATAAACTTTTTCCGTGGTGCCCCAAGATTGTGAATGAGTTAATTGTTGCGGGATTAATTTAATTATCATAATAATGAAACATAGTTAATAGATGTTATAAAACAATCGACATCACATTAATGATAGTCAAGACAAGACAACAGAGGTACTGAGAGATGGAGGTAGGCGCGCGCACACACACTCTCTCGTCACAGAATACATCCATAACCGTCCCTAAAATAATACACTCCTCCCACTCTTCATCCCACCCCTCCCTCTCTAAGTTGTAAATCACCAAACTCCACCACACCCTACACTGATCCCCATGCGGAACACACCAGCCTAGCCTACCCAGTCTACCCACAGCTCTCCTTCCTACAGGAACCGCTGCAGCTGTACATAGTCCATCTGTAAACTACCCACCCAATTTACCTACCTCACCCCCATACTGCTTTTATTTATTTACTTTCTGCTCTTTTGCACACCAGTATCTCTTCTTGCACATGATCATCTGATGATTTATCACTCCAGTGTTAATCTGCTAAATTGTAATTATTCGATTTATTGCCTACCTCATGCCTTTTGCACACATTGTATATAGATTCTCTTTTTCCTACCATGTTATTGACTTGTTTATTGTTTACTCCATGTGTAACTCTGTGTTGTTGTCTGTTCACACTGCTATGCTTTATCTTGGCCAGGTCGCAGTTGCAAATGAGAACTTGTTCTCAACTAGCCTACCTGGTTAAATAAAGGTGAAATAAAAAATAAAAAAAACATCCACAGACAACAGCACATTTCATTTATCATGCTCCTCTGTGGCTGAGTGTGCTGCCACTCCGAGAGAGAGGACGGTCTTTTCCCAAAATCTCTCTCTCCCTCCGTCTCCGATTTAAGGGGATTTATTGACACGGGAAACATATGTTTCCATTGCCAAAGCAAGTGAAATAGATCATATACAAAAGTGAAATTATCACACAAAAAATGAACAGCAAACATTAGACAAAAGTTCCAAAAGAATAACGACATTTCAAATGTATTATTATTTCTATATACAGTGTTGTAACGATGTGCAAATAGTTCAACTACAAAAGTGAAAATAAATAAATATGAGTTTTACAACTCAACTCATACACTATTTACAATGGTGTTTGTTCTTCACTGGTTGCCCTTTTCTTGTGACAACAGCTCACAAATCTTGCTGCTGTGATATTTCACCCAAAAGATATGAGAGAATATTAAATGACTCTCTCTCTCTCTCTGAGCAATGACTGTAGATTTCTGTAGGATGGTAAACAATTAGGGAAAGATGAAAGATTAGAGTAATGAGAAAACAGAGGAGGGGAGTGTGTGTTCTCTCTCTAGCTTTATCTCAGATCTGTTTGTGCTGTCTTGCTATTTCCCGAGGTCATTGTTTTGGAGCTGGCAAGACAACACAAACAGATCTGGGACCAGGCTATTCACCATCTAAAAACCAGGATGATTAATTTAGCCACTTCCACATAAATCCCTGTCTAAGTAGAGCGAGTGTAGGCTAGGCTATAGTAGTGTCTCTCCACTGGGCTATTTGTTTCTGGTTGATGTCCTGTCTCTCTTATCTGTCTGATTGCCAGACAGGGTTCTCCTCAAAGGGAGAGAACAGAGAGAGAGGAGGAGAAAGATAATAATATATATATATATATATATATATATATAGAGAGAGAGAGATTTATTATTTTTGGAAAACGTTTTATGCACTGCGCACAATAATCTCAGCGCTGAAAAAGTGAAGTGGTACAGTAGAACTCTTTGCTGTTGCTGAGAATTTCAGTGAGATCTGCTGAGCTGTGGGAGGCAGTGACTGGCTGCCAGGGGTTTGACTGTCTTTGCTTTACTAAAGCTGTAGAAATCACTGAAGCAGTCCCTCAACTAATGTCTGCGCCTCGTTGACTTCAAAAGGAACTGGATGCGACGCAAATGGCAACATCTTCCCTATGTAGTACACTACTTTTGACCATAGCCCTATGGGAGCTGGTCAAATGTAGTGCACTACATAGTGAATAGGGTGCTATTTGGGCTGCAGACACTGACTTCCTATCTCGCAGGGTAGCTGAGGAGTTGTTTGGGTTACAGAAACGTCCCAGGGAACCATATCAAAAGCAAAAGCTTTGGGTTTATAACCACATTCAGTTGATGTGGATGAAGTGTTTATGTGACAGGGTGTAGAGGCTACAACACACACCCCACATAACTGATCAAATGGCTGAGTGGAGAGCTGGAGCATACATTTTAGTCACTTACTGTAGCAGAAGCTCTTATCCAGAGCAACTTACAGTATTGAGTGCATAAGTTTTTGTATTGGTCCCCCGTGGGTATCAAACCCACAACCCTGGCGTTACAAGTGCCATGCTCTACCAACTGAACTACACGGGAGCCACACACACACACACACCCACACACCCGCATGATAATGATGATAGTGGTGATAATGATGAAAGAAGAAGACAAATATGATGATGAATATTATGATGATGCTGATGATGATGACCATGAATAATGATAAGGACATGAAGATGAAGGAGACATTGCTGTTGATGATGACAATGATGATGTCCATATCTAAACGTAACCTTTTCCATGATGAATATAATACCTTTTGTTCTAATAAAGCCTCTAGAGAGGACAGGTCAGCATGCTCTCTGTCTGTTTCCCTGCTGAACAGGCTGGTCCAGCCCGGTACTGCTTTAGTGGAGATTGATGTCAATCTGGCTAGCCGGAGGAGAGGACTTTCTCTTTTTAAAACCATTCCAATACCACCTGGAGTGGACACCAGTGGCACCAGTGGTCGGTAGCTAGCTAGCTACAACAAAATAGAATGTCACTGGTAAATTCTCTCTGGCTAGCTACTCCGATTTCAGACCACGGGTAAGATAGTCTAGCTATCTACATTTTCAGATATTACACGTTTCTAATTTTGACATAGTCTTTTCATTCCAAGTTAAAGTGTACTGTTAGCTAGCTCAATTATTTTTTCTTTATTTAACTAGGCAAGTCAGTTAAGAACAAATCCATATTTTCAATGATGGCCTAGGAACAGTGGGTTAACTGCCTTGTTCAGGGTCAGAACGACAGCTTTTTACCTTGTTAGCTCGGGGATTCGATCTTGCAACCTTTCAGTTACTAGTCCAACACTCTAACCACTAGGCTACTTGCCGCCCCAATGTTACATGTATGATCTTATTATTCGTATCTCAGAGCCATTTGCTTTGCTTGTTATAGCCTAATGTTAGCTAGCTAACATTGAACCTAGTAGTAACGTCCTGAGTTGTGATTATGGTTCATTGTTTAGCTAGCTAGCTACATGTCTTAACAATAGACTCCACTATGCAAGTGTCCATTTTAATAGAATGTCACTGCAACAACTGCTAGCCAGTTAGCTTGGGTGCTGTTGTTAGGACAGAATGCTCCGATCAACCCTTAAAGAGATGGGTGGAGCTAAAGCTTAAGAGGGTGTGAACGATGCTGAATGGGTGTAGACAAAGAGCTCTCCAGTAGGTACCAAAACATTCAAAAGTGAGGTTACTAGTTTATTAACATTCAAAGCAGAACTACTTTCCAATTGTTCCTTATATGCAGTGAATAATATACAATTTTGTAGCTCTGTGTCGCGGCATTTATCCGATGTAAAAAACAGTTCAAATGTTGCTAAATAAGACGGAATCAAGGCGAACACATGCCTTTAAGGAGACTGGAAATGTTAGAAACATGCACCATGTGAACATGCCATCTATCCACCAACCCATCTATCCACCCATCTATCCACCCATCTATCCACCCATCCACACACCCATCCACACACCCATCCACCCATCTATCCATCCACCCACCCATCTATCCACCCATCTATCCATCCACCCACCCATCTATCCACCCATCTATCCACCCATCCATCCACCCATCCATCCATCCATCCATCCATCCATCCATCCATCCATCCATCCATCCATCCATCCATCCATCCATCCACTCACCCATCCACCCATCCATCCACCCATCCATCCACCCATCCACCCATCCATCCACCCATCCATCCATCCACCCATCCATCCATCCACCCATCCATCCACCCACCCACCCACCTATCCACCCAGAATAAAAATGGGGAAAAAAGTGGGTTAATTTAAAGACAATCACGCATTCAAGACAAATGGTAATAATCAAATTGCATGCTCACAGACATGTACACAAATAAGTGAACCATACATTTTATTCAGCTAATTTACATATCATCCTAATCTGCATTTAAATGTTATGAAACTCAGCCTACTAAGCAGCACTTTAAGTAACGTATAATGCAGCTTGTTTCTTAATGAGGGAGAGAATCCCTCTTGTTTCTGTCACCACAGCAGCTGGAGCCGTACTGAGACAGAATCACACAAGTGTGTGTTTGTCTGGGTGTGTGAGAGAGAAAAAGAGGAAGTGTGTGTGTGTCTCACCATTGGCGTCACGGTAGTAGGCGTGTGTGACGCTGCGGAAACGCTCCTGTCCAGCTGTGTCCCAGATCTGGAGAAAGAAGAAAGAAGGAGGAGGAGAACTATTAAAGGTAAATGTAGAATTTCCCATTGGGGTGAATTCTAAGTTCTCAAGTCAAATTGTCCCTGACTCTTGCAGTGATGTCAATGGGAAGTTAGGATTCACCTCTATAGGAATGAATCATTTCACTACCACTGTTTCATTGCTTTACTTAAAGCTCCTTTGAGGTAAGACATAGATTTAAAGTCTCACAAACAAAAATTCAAATGGCATTCACTGTAGCTCTCACATAACTTAAAGTAGGGGGTAGGGGCTAGGGGGTAGAGGACCAATTTAGAATTGATGTCAGGAAAGTTTTGAACTAGTATTCAAATTGGGGGGAAAGCTCGATAACGAATATGGCATCTTATGTGACTTCCCAGCATGCTGTGCAGGTAGGTGAAGCGGGCATAAGGCATCAGGTCATACTCATGAATATAAACTAGTGGTTGCCACCGCCCTGTCTCCCCATTCGTCCATCCTCTGTGGAATTTCTGCTAATTATGCATCTCAATCTCCTCCAGCATTTGCTACCGTTGCCCATTACATCACCACTGGCACTGCCCCCCCGAGGCTACCATCACAACACGTTTCCACTCCAGGGGTTTGCTTGCTAGGTGGTTGCATCCCTCGACCCTCATGTTGGTTTATAAATGAAAAACATTTTAAAAGGCATTTTTTTGTGCAGTGGAATTTCAATCCACGCTGGCTGGCTCTGTGTATTTGAGTTTTCTTTCCTTCTCTCCCTCTTCCTTTCTGTCTCCATCCCACCCACATCATACAGGTACTGAAAGCTTTAATACGGTTTCTACTCCCCCCCCCATACTCATGAATATAAACTAGTGCTATAAACATTAATATAAACTAAATCTTTGACTATGTACAACCTCAGTGAACATAGCCTTGCTATTGAGAAAGGCCGCCGAAGGCAGACCTGGCTCTCAAGAGAAGACAGGCTATGTGCACACTGCCCACAAAAAAAATAAAAAATCCAATGTACTGGCTTTGGCAATGTAAACATATGCTTCCCATGCCAATAAAGCTTATTAAATTGAATTGAGAGAGAGGAGGATGAGAGAGAGAGAGACAGAGGGAAAGAGAAAAAGGGAGAGAGAGGGAAAGGGAGAGAGCCTGGGTAGTGAGTGACCGGGGTCAGGAGAACATTGGGCTTAGTGTAGAAGATTCATGGAGATATAACTACTGAATCCTAATAGTTTTTATAAATTATTTAGACAAAAAAAATGAGGTTATTGATTATCCATTTAATCTGTGGTGATAACCCTGATACATCACTGTAGGAGAGATGGGAATTCACACACACACACACACACACACACACACACACACACACACACACACACACACACACACACACACACACACACACACACACACACACACACACACACACAGAATCCATTATAAGGCTCTTACCTGAAGTTTCACCTTCAGTCTGTCAATGTTCAGCACTTTATTCTGGAAAAGAAAGCAGGAACACATGGTCATTAATGAGACACAGTGCATTCAGAAAGGATTCAGACCCCTTGAATTTTTACACATTTTGGTATGTTACATTCATGTTCTAAAATATATTAAATTGTTCTTTCCCCTCATCAATCTACACACCATACTGTACCCTATAATGACAAAGCAAAAACTGGATTTTTGACATTTTTGCTAATTAATTATTCAGACCCTTTACTCAGTACTTTGTTGAAGCACTGTGGGCAGCGATTACAGTTTAGAGTCTTCTTGGGTATGACGATACAAGCTTGTCACACCTGTATTTGGGCAGTTTCTCCCATTCTCAAGCTCTGTCAGGTTGGATGGAGAGCATCAGTCCCTGCCACTGAAAAACATCCCTACAGCATGATGCTGCAACCACCATGCTTCACCGTAGGGATGGTGCCAGGTTTCCTCCAGATGTAACGCTTGGCATTCAGACCAAAGAGTTCAATCTTGGTTTCATCAGACCAGAGAATCTTGTTTCTCATGGTCTGAGAGTCCTTTAACTCCAAGCGGGCTGTCGTGCCTTTTACTGAGGAGTGGCTTCCATCTAGCCACTCTACCATAAAGGCCTGATTGGTGGAGCGCTGCAGAGATGGTTGTCTTTCCAGAAGGTTCTCCCATCTCCACAGAAGAACTTGGAGCTCTGTCAGACCATCGGGTTCTTGGTCACCTCCCTGACCAAGGCCCTTCTCCCCCGATTGCTCAGTTTAGCAGGGCGGCCAGCTCTAGGAAGAGTCTTCTTCCATTTAAGATTGATGGAGGCACTGAGTTCCTGGGGACCTTCAATTCAGCATACATTTTTTGGAACCCTTCCCCAGTGCCTCACACAATCCTGTCTCAGAGCTCTACGGACAATTCCTTCGACCGCATTGCTTGGTATTTGCTCTGAAATGCACTGTGGGACCTTATATAGACCTTATATAGACAGGTGTGTGCCTTTCCAAATCATGTCCAATCAATTGAATTTACCACAGATGGACTCGAATCAAGTTGTAGAAATATCTCAAGCATGATCAATGGAAACAGGATGCACCTGAGCTCAATTTCGAGTCTCATAGCAAAGGGTTTGAATACTTATGTATTTTAATACATTTGCTAAAATTTCTAAAAACCTATTTTCACTGTCATTTTGGAGTATTGTGTGTAGATTGATGAGGAAAATGTTTTATTTAATACATTTTAAAATAAGGCTGTAACGTAACAAAATGTGGAATAAGTCAAGTGGTCTGAATACTTTCCAAATGCACTGTACTTAAATAGCTTAGGTAACCAAATCAAATGTAGATGACATTCTCTCTCTCCATGTGTTCGTGCAGCTAGTGTGTGAGAAACTTCTCCCCATACTTTACTAATCAGGAAGAGAGATGGAGAGATCCTTCCCTTTGCACCTCTCCTTCCTGATGGCATAATAGCCTCCACCTGTCCACCTCTCCTTTCTCTCTTCCTCTTCCCTCCATCAATAATGCAGTGTTCCAGGTCCCTTTGTTAATAATGTTGGTCTGTTCCTCCAGAGGATCTCCTTGTCACCCCACTCTCCCCTTGTTCTCCTCCTTCTCCTCTTACCTAACCTTGTTCTCCTCCTTCTCCTCTCACCTAACCTTGTTCTCCTCCTTCTCCTCTCACCTAACCTTGTTCTCCTCCTCCTCCTCTCACCTAACCCTGTTCTCCTCCTTCTCCTCCTCCTCTCACCTAACCCTGTTCTCCTCCTTCTCCTCCTCCTCTCACCTAACCCTGTTCTCCTCCTTCTCCTTCTCCTCTCACCTAACCTTGTTCTCCTCCTTCTCCTCTCACCTAACCTTGTTCTCCTCCTTCTCCTCTCACCTAACCTTGTTCTCCTCCTTCTCCTCTCACCTAACCTTGTTCTCCTCCTTCTCCTCTCACCAAACCTTGTTCTCCTCCTTCTCGAATCACCTAACCTTGTTCTCCTCCTTCTCCTCTCCCCTAACCTTGCCTCACACCTTGCCTCACACAGGAAGCGGCGCAGGTCCTAATCCAGGCACTTGTCATCTCCCGTCTGGATTACTGCAACTCGCTGTTGGCTGGGCTCCCTGCCTGTGCCATTAAACCCCTACAACTCATCCAGAACGCCGCAGCCCGTCTGGTGTTCAACCTTCCCAAGTTCTCTCACGTCACCCCGCTCCTCCGCTCTCTCCACTGGCTTCCAGTTGAAGCTCGCATCCGCTACAAGACCATGGTGCTTGCCTACGGAGCTGTGAGGGGAACGGCACCTCAGTACCTTCAGGCTCTGATCAGGCCCTACACCCAAACAAGGGCACTGCGTTCATCCACCTCTGGCCTGCTCGCCTCCCTACCACTGAGGAAGTACAGTTCCCGCTCAGCCCAGTCAAAACTGTTCGCTGCTCTGGCACCCCAATGGTGGAACAAACTCCCTCACGACGCCAGGACAGCGGAGTCAATCACCACCTTCCGGAGACACCTGAAACCCCACCTCTTCAAGGAATACCTAGGATAGGATAAAGCAATCCTTCTGCCCCCCCCCCCCCTTAAAAGATTTAGATGCACTATTGTAAAGTGGCTGTTCCACTGGATGTCATAAGGTGAATGCACCAATTTGTAAGTCGCTCTGGATAAGAGCGTCTGCTAAATGACTTAAATGTAATGTAAATGTAAATGTAAATGTTCTCCTCCTTCTCCTTCTTCTCTCACCTAACCCTGTTCTCCTCCTTCTCCTCTCACCTAACCCTGTTCTCCTCCTTCTCCTCTCACCTAACCCTGTTCTCCTCCTTCTCCTCTCACCTAACCTTGTTCTCCTCCTTCTCGAATCACCTAACCTTGTTCTCCTCCTTCTCCTCTCATCTAACCTTGTTCTCCTCCTTCTCCTTCTCCTCTCACCTAACCCTGTTCTCCTCCTTCTCCTCTCACCTAACCCTGTTCTCCTCCTTCTCCTCTCACCTAACCCTGTTCTCCTCCTTCTCTTGTCACCTAACCTTGTTCTCCTCCTTCTCCTCTCACCTAACCCTGTTCTCCTCCTTCTCCTCTCACCTAACCTTGTTCTCCTCCTTCTCCTCTCACCTAACCTTGTTCTCCTCCTTCTCCTCTCACCTAACCTTGTTCTCCTCCTTCTCCTCTCACCTAACCCTGTTCTCCTCCTTCTCCTCTCACCTAACCTTGTTCTCCTCCTTCTCCTCTCACCTAACCCTGTTCTCCTCCTTCTCCTCTCACCTAACCTTGTTCTCCTCCTTCTCCTCTCACCTAACCTTGTTCTCCTCCTTCTCCTCTCACCTAACCTTGTTCTCCTCCTTCTCCTCTCACCTAACCTTGTTCTCCTCCTTCTCCTCTCACCTAACCTTGTTCTCCTCCTTCTCCTCTCACCTAACCTTGTTCTCCTCCTTCTCCTCTCACCTAACCTTGTTCTCCTCCTTCTCCTCTCACCTAACCTTGTTCTCCTCCTTCTCCTCTCACCTAACCCTGTTCTCCTCCTTCTCCTCTCACCTAACCTTGTTCTCCTCCTTCTCCTCTCACCTAACCTTGTTCTCCTCCTTCTCTTCTCACCTAACCCGGTTCCTCACTCACTCCTCCTCTCACCTAACCCTGTTCTCCTCCTTCTCCTCTCACCTAACCCTGTTTTTCTGCCTCTCCTCCTCCTCCTCTCACCTAACCTGGTTCCTCACCCTCTCCTCCTCCACTCACCTAACCCAGTTCCTCACCCTCTCCTCCTCCTCCTCTCACCTAACCCGATTATTCTCCCTCCCTCCTCTCCTTCTCTCCTCCTCTCACCTATCCCTATACCTCTCTCTCTCTCATCTTCTCAGTCCTTATTCTATAACCCAGCTCTCTAGTGATGAGCTCCACTACATTCCACTCCTCCCTCCAGAAACAGCCTGCATACAGTCAGCATGGCTCTTCCCCAAGATCAACACCTCCATGCCACTTAGTGAAGGAAGCAATGTACATGTAACTGCAAAAAGAAAGGAACACCAAGTGTCAATAGGGCTTTGGGCCACCACAAGCCAGAAAAGCTTTAATGCACCTTGACATAGATTCTACAAGTGTCAACTCTATTGGAGGGATGCGACACCATTCTTCGCCGACAAATTACATTATTTGATGTTTTGTTGATGGTGGTGGGAAAACACTGCTCCAGAATCTCCCATAACTGGTGTTCAATTGGGTTAATATCTGGCGACAGACATAAATACACACACACACACACACACACACACACACACACACACACACACACACACACACACACACACACACACACACACACACACACACACACACACACAAACTTTAAAGCACTATGCTCCTTTGAGACACCTCTTCACTGAGATCTCTTCTAGCCATGGTACCCAAAATAATGGCAACTGGTCATTTTTATACATGACCCTATACATGATGGGATGTTAATTGCTTAATTAACTCAGGTTACCACACCTGTGTGGAAGCACCTGATTTTAATATACTTTGTATCCTTCATTTCCTCAAGTGTTTCCATTATTTTGGCAGTTACCTGTATATTGACCATGCATTCTAAGTAGTACGCTAGTGTGGATATTGGGACTTAGCCATCAGTGACTCAGCTCAACGTGGATGTTCTCTAAGATCCTACAGCCACAAAGTGACAAACGGCAAAGTTCAGCTCATGGCTACAGCAAGGTTAAATACCACAGACAGTTCTGGGAAGTCATCTATTCTTCCATCGATCCCAGGTCAATGTGACTATTCTACAGGGCATTGTCCTGGGAAATCTCCAAACTGGTATCTTGAGTTATGCAGAATTACTGTCACTAGGCCTGGGATTCAATATGATCGACCGCACGTTGCCGACAATGCAGCTTTTAAAAGAATGTTTCGTGGAGATTACATTCACAGTACAATGCTGCAGATGTCAGCTTGATCAGAAATGACCTTTAAAATGGTGCATTGTCCACAAGCGCGGTCAGATTCAATCCCGGATTAGATGTTTTAGGTTAATAAAATAAAAGCCACCAAAAGGTACAGTAAGTATTCATGATGTTAAACATATCCTTTATACCTTACTCTTTAAATCCTGAACAAAAACAGTTGATTCACAAAATTAGTTTTTTCTTAATGACCCTCCCGGGAGCCATTCCATATCCATGGTTACACAACAAACTGACCAATAAACTCAGTGAATCTCTGTATCCAACCTATCAGGGGACACGTCCTAGTTCCTCCTCATCAAGTAACATCTTTAAAGTGTGTATACCTGTGTATCTGTGTACCGAGGGAGGGAAGGCATATATAAATTACAGTATGACTCCCCTCTAAAGATAAAACTATTAAATCTCTGTGATCTCACCTCTGTTCACAAGCTTACATCAACATTACAATGAAGCAAATCAAGGCACAACAATACGCAGATCTGATTCATCACTAACGCCATGGCAACCCCATGGGGATGCTCAGAAAACAGTCTCAGACTATCCCTTGTTGCTGTGAGATGCGCCTGACCCCCCTGCTTCCCTTCCCAGGGGAAACAGCAAAGGTGCTCTACTCCTTCAAGATCGCCTAATCCGCCCACACAGAGCACTACTGATAAAGATACAATCTTTGATGACTTGTTGATTTACCCTCCCAGGTTCCAGTGAAGAGGACTCATACATATTCAGTGGTGGTGTTCATTAGGCACAAAACAGATGAAAACAGACTAAAACAAGGAGGGACTACCTGGATGGGTCCAATAAAAAAAGAAGCTAATTTTCATTGCCCGTTTGCAAAATGTTTAAAAACATTTCCCATTGCGTGCCCTAATGAACACGACCCTGGGTTATTCCTCTCAGTAATCACAGCCTAAGACATGAGTGGAGACTCTGTGTGTCTCTATCTGTCATGAACGACAGATCACACCGTGCTTCAGGCCTGTTGAATATTCAGTGACCCAGAGAAAACACACTGTAAAGTGGTGCCCAGTGGGGTTTAGGATACAGCTCACTAGAATCCACTGATAGATGGGATGACTAGAACTAATCATCATGTATCATGTCTAGGTCCACTCAGCCTGATGGCATTAGAGCAGCTGAAACTGCCAGAGGACTCCAATGGGCTCTCTCTCAAAGGGTTGATTGCGGAGGCACTGCCAACAGGTATTGTATGATGGTCAATAAATCTGTCAATCTACTGGGGCTGGGAGAAGCTGTGTTCTCCTCGCATCAATCATTTTCAGACACATGGATCAATCTAACACCGTTTTACAGGCTATGAATGTTTGAAAAACACATGACTGAACATTATTTAGTTTGAGTGATTCTGTGAGGGAACCTCCCTCCCTCCCTCTCTCAGATCCTTTCCATTCCCAGAGCGCCAGTCAGACCATCCCCATACATATATACTGTACACACACACACACACACACACACACACACACACACACACACACACACACACACACACACACACACACACACACACACACACACACACACACACACACACACACACACACACACACACACACACACAAAAGCCTGCCTACAAAATAAAATGATACTACCTGATAATGTAGCCTATTTTCCATTACAGTAAAAGCTGGATAAAGAGCTCTCCTATTTGCACTTAATATATAAATAAGTCCCAGGCATATTTATCAGAAGAGTTGCAGAGAGTGCATTTATAATACAAGATTTAAGGCAAGTGCTTTCACAATGTACTGACTGAAGGCCCTTCAAGGTATGAAACTAAAACACTGATAGGAGAGTCAGCCCTGTTAGCTTTCCTGCCTTTTAGTTCCTACAGAGTGGAGGAGATGAATTAACAGTGACAATACAGTACTAGTGGAGGAGGGAGAGAGAGAGAGAGACCGAGAGAGAGAGACCGAGAGAGAGACCGAGAGAGAGACCGAGAGAGAGACCGAGAGAGAGACCGAGAGAAAGACAGAGAGAAAGACCGAGAGAAAGACCGAGAGAAAGACCGAGAGAAAGACCGAGAGAGACCGAGAGAGAGCGACCGACCGAGAGAGAGACTGACCGAGAGAGAGACCGACCGAGAGAGAGAGACCGAGACCGAGAGACCGAGACCGAGAGAGAGACTGAGAGACAGACAGACACACAGAGAGAGAAAGAGAGAGACAGATAGTTATTTTGCTCAGTAATTACTGACAGACCCACAGGGGTCTAGGCTAGGCTGAACTGTACATCTCCAGAACGGCTTGTCAGAGAGCACAGTAATGGGGAAATAAACTAAAAGACTGAGGCCCTCAGAGATAGGAAGGCCCTCTCTGCTCCTCTCCTTTTAGGAGACCTGTCAGGGTTTGCCAAACGGTACTGTGCACGCTCAAAGACACACAGATACATAAACACACACCCACACACCCTTACCATAACCATTTGGAGTGAATGCATAAACTTAACTTTAACACAATTTTAATTTTGACATCTGCAACAATTTCAAAATGTGACATTTGAGAAACATTTATGAACATTTAATTCTGATGTGAGACAGAGTTAGTTGCCCAGACCACCATTCATCTACCACCAGACCACAAGACAGGTCTCATCTACCACCAGACCACAAGACAGGTCTCATCTACCACCAGACCACAAGACAGGTCTCATCTACCACCAGACCACAGGACAGGTCTCATCTACCACCAGGCCACAAGACAGGTCTCATCTACCACCAGACCACAAGACAGGTCTCATCTCCCACCAGACCACAAGACAGGTCTCATCTACCACCAGACCACAAGACAGGTCTCATTTAGCACCAGACCACAAGACAGGTCTCATTTAGCACCAGACCACACGACAGGTCTCATTTAGCACCAGACCACCAGACAGGTCTCATCTACCACCAGACCACAGGACATGTCTCATTTAGCACCAGACCACCAGACAGGTCTCATCTACCACCAGGCCACAGGACAGGTCTCATTTAGCACCAGACCACAAGACAGGTCTCATTTACCACTAGGCCACGAGACAGGTCTCATCTACCACCAGGCCACAGGATAGGTCTCATCTACCACCAGACCACAGGACAGGTCTCATTTAGCACCAGACCACCAGACAGGACTCATCTCCAACCAGGCCACAGGACAGGTCTCATCTACCACCAGACCACAGGAGAGGTCTCATTTACCACTAGGCCACGAGACAGGTCTCATCTACCACCAGGCCACAGGATAGGTCTCATCTACCACCAGGCCACAGGACAGGTCTCATCTACCACCAGACCACAGGACAGGTCTCATCTCCCACCAGGCCACAGGACAGGTCTCATCTCCCACCAGACCACAGGACAGGTCTCATCTCCCACCAGACCACAAGACAGGTCTCATCTCCCACCAGGCCACAGGACAGGTCTCAACTCCCACCAGGCCACAGGACAGGTCTCATTTAGCACCAGACCACAGGACAGGTCTCATCTCCCACCAGACCACAAGACAGGTCTCATCTCCCACCAGACCACAGGACAGGTCTCATCTACCACCAGACCACAAGACAGGTCTCATCTACCACCAGGCCACAAGACAGGTCTCATCTCCCACCAGACCACAGGACAGGTCTCATGTAGCACCAGACCACAGGACAGGTCTCATCTCCCAACAGACCACAAGACAGGTCTCATCTACCACCAGACCACAAGACAGGTCTCATCTCCCACCAGACCACAAGACAGGTCTCATCTCCCACCAGACCACAAGACAGGTCTCATCTCCCACCAGACCACAGGACAGGTCTCATGTAGCACCAGACCACAGGACAGGTCTCATCTCCCAACAGGCCACGAGACAGGTCTCATCTCCCACCAGGCCACAGGACAGGTCTCATCTACCACCAGACCACAAGACAGGTCTCATCTCCCACCAGACCACAGGACAGGTCTCATTTAGCACCAGACCACAGGACAGGTCTCATTTAGCACCAGACCACAAGAAAACGGTCTCATCTACCACCAGGCCACAGGACAGGTCTCATCTACCACCAGACCACAGGACAGGTCTCATCTACCACCAGGCCACAAGACAGGTCTCATCTACCACCAGGCCACAGGACAGGTCTCATCTAGCACCAGACCACAAGACAGGTCTCATCTACCACCAGACCCAAGACAGATCCCATCTCCCACCAGGCCACAGGACAGGTCTCATCTCCCACCAGACCACAGGACAGGTCTCATTTAGCACCAGACCACAGGACAGGTCTCATCTCCCACCAGACCACAAGACAGGTCTCATCTCCCACCAGACCACAAGACAGGTCTCATCTACCACCAGGCCACGAGACAGGTCTCATCTCCCACCAGACCACAGGACAGGTCTCATCTACCACCAGACCACAAGACAGGTCTCATCTACCACCAGACCACAAGACAGGTCTCATCTACCACCAGACCACAGGACAGGTTTCATCTACCACCAGACCACAAGACAGGTCTCATCTACCACCAGGCCACAAGACAGGTCTCATCTCCCACCAGACCACAGGACAGGTCTCATCTCCCACCAGGCCACATCTACCACCAGGCCACAGGATAGGTCTCATCTACCACCAGACCACAGGACAGGTCTCATCTACCACCAGGCCACAAGACAGGTCTCATCTACCACCAGACCACAAGACAGGTCTCATCTCCCACCAGACCACAGGACAGGTCTCATCTACCACCAGGCCACAAGACAGGTCTCATCTACCACCAGGCCACAAGACAGGTCTCATCTCCCACCAGGCCACAAGACAGGTCCCAAAAGACCAACTGGGATTGAACAGGCACAGGGGCAAAACAGTAAATCCTCACTCCTCTGGCTGGTAAATACTGTATGCAATGTGTTATACGATATACTGTATATATTTATGAGGCTAGAGTCTACTGTTGTTCTGTACAGCCATAACAAGCTAAATATCTCAGCCAAGTATCTCAATATATATATATACACACATACACACACGATTCTTCATTCTCTCTCTACCTCTACCCCTTCTCTCCATCTCTCTCCCTGTTCTCTAATCTCTCCATCTCTCAAGCTCTCTCCTCAATCTTTCTCCCTCTGCCACATCTCTCCCCCTCCTTACCTGTCCATTCCCCTCTTCCGCCTTCTCCCTCCCTCCCTCTACTCCCACCTTCTCCCTCCCTCCCTCTACTCCCACCATCCTTCCGATCTCTCAGAGGGCCTCAGTCTTTGAGTTTAGTTCCCCATTACTGTGCTCTCTGACAAGCTGCTCTGGAGATGTACAGTCCAGTCTAGCATAGACCCCTGTGGGTCTGTCAGTAATTACTGAGCAAAATAACAGCAGCTCTCCCTCCCTCCAGTAAGTGTTGTTAAATATTCATGTTCCTCTTTAGGGTCGGCCTCTTTGCATCATGGTGGCATTAGGACAGCAGGTGGCACAGCTCAATCTCACTAATTAGAAACGCTACCCCAGACAGAGCACACACACACACATACATCTGTCATTTTAATAAAATATACTGGTGGAAATACTTTTCTATGTAACAGTAACTTTTAAATAGACCAGGAAGACACAGCTGTGCATTGCACTAGTTCAACCACAACCACATACTGACCCAAATCTGTATCAATAGGTTGTGTTTCCATGACGACATCACAGCATTGAGCGGTTATATAGAGGTCTACTGAGTGGCTCAGTTCTCTTATCTTACAGAAGACCTCAGCAACAAACTTCAGAGTGAAATAATCTGCTGTTCTAGAACTTTGTAAAGACTGAAGTTGTCATAGCTCCTCTAGAAGTTCAACATCTCTGCTGTTCTGGAATGTCTTTGAGTCACATCCTTGTTCCTCCAGGAAGGGCAGGTGTAGAGAAATGCACCCAGGGACCCAGGATGTCGATGGGCATGGAGATTGTGGGAATGGTCCTGGGAGTCATAGGATTAATCACCACCATTGTAGTGTGTGCACTCCCCACCTGGATGGAGACTGCCTTCATAGCAGCTAACCTTGTCACCACGGTGGAGGTCTGGGACGGCCTGTGGATGAGCTGTGTGAAAAGGACCACCAGCCAGATTCAGTGTGAGGTCTACGACTCCATGCCAAGCTCCGCATGGAGCTCCAACCTGCAGGCCACCAGAGCCATGACCATCATGGCTATTATCCTGGGGTTTCTGGGAGTCATGGTCTCCATGGTCGGGCACAAGACCACCAACTACATTAAGGGCAAGATATCCAAGTTGATCATTATAACAGGAATATTCTTCATCCTGGCCGGAATTCTCATCCTCATTCCTGTCTCCTGGAAGGCCGGGGCAATCCTCAGCGGCTCCTCCAATGAGTTGACCGGAGAGAAGAGGAAACTGGGGGGAGCGCTCTACTTCGGCTGGGGGGCTGCAGCCTTTCTCCTGATTGGAGGGGCCATACTTAGCAGAACTCTGTATACAAGTGGAACAGAGGTCGCGGCCATCACCACGGGGGTCATAGGATGGATAATCTCCATGGTGACCTGGGCATGTGCTTTAGGAATGTTAGACCTTCTGCAATACAGAAGGAAACTGATTTTATCCTTCTCCTCCTTCTCCATTATGCTCGGGCTGATATTATTTTTAGCCTTGATATTCTTCCTCTACAGATCAAAGTGCACTAACTGCATCAAGAGGAATCCGTCTAAAGCTGAAGTGATTAACTTTGTCGGACTATTGTTCATCATGGCTGGTTTAACCCAGCAGATCTTTACCTCCATTGTTGCCTTCGACTTGACACAAAACTTGGACCCTGACAACTTCCTGCAGAGTAACGGCCTTATGTTTTCAGCTGAACCCATTAGGTGGGCTGCTTCAATGCTTCTAATAGGAGGGACTATACTCTGCTGCTGCTTTAAAAAAGAAAAGCCTGAGTTGATCATTGACTCTATTGACCTAAACCGTATCTTACATGTTTGTGAATCTGAGAGCAGCAAATAGTTGTAAGCAATTAGATGATTGGTGATGGATATGCTTCATGGTCTGTACCCACACTGGACCCTGCAGGGTAAGATTGCCCACCACTTGTCTTGACTCGGCGATGCATGAAACAGACTCACAGTAGTCACTTCCTTTTAGAAACTCTTTGAAGGGACATGTAGATGTTGTCTAAGGGCTGGTTGAGGTGTGAAGTTTTATAGGTGGTGGAACTGCCATCAAAGTGAATTGCTTTTCCATTATTATGAATTACTTTTTACATTATTATTTACAATAAAATTTTATTATTCAACACCTGTGCTGTCTCTTAACTTCATTTGTTCATTGGGTGGAACTATGTACTTCCTCATAGCTCAGGGGTTGTTCCTGGACAGGGATAACATGTCTCATCAAGGCGTAGGTGCTCTGAGTTTATAACCAGATGACAGTGGATCAAACAATACCATTGTATCATTACCCAAATAAGCAGGGGCACACACACACACACACACACAGTAAACAGTTAACATTTGCTCCCTATAGTGTGGCCAGGGAGTTTCCAGCTGAACTGTACGAGGATGGAGGAGTACTTGTCTGCAAAGTGTGTCAGCATTTAATCGATTACATACGGTGTCAAACTGAGGTGGAGCACCTGAGGTCACTCCGCCACAAAAAGAGGAGGGCTAGTGGACCAGGTAAACATTTGGATGCTTTAGCTCGCGACAGATATATTAACTAGCTAGTAGTGTTAGGATTTATGTTTATGCACTATAGCCCGCTAGCATATTGTGTGAAGATGAATATTGTTTTGTTACACACACACACACAAACAATACAGATGTGTGGGTGTGTAAAGACTGACCAACATTGAGTGACAGGCCATAAAAGCTGTGGTCAATCTGGAGAGGGGAGGGGTGCATATATCTAAGCCAACCAGGGAGGTTGGGCACTGGACAATACCATATTAGGAACTGTTTCAGTGTAGAATCGACAGACACAAGACAGAACTAATCTACTACGCAACGACCAGAAGCGGACATCTGAAAGAAGGGGACCAGTCTGAGTAACGGCGATAGGATGGGCAGTCTAAACCGCGCTCAGCCTCTACAATGATAGGCCAACAGACGCGCTGGAACTACGTCATCACGGTATAAGAACAGCTGTTTACGTACTTCCTGCCAGTTCTCTGTTCAACCCTGCGCGGTGATACAGCGAACCCGTATATATGAAAATTGCATTTGCCATTCATTGTTTGC
Source organism: Salvelinus fontinalis (assembly GCF_029448725.1). NCBI lineage: Eukaryota > Metazoa > Chordata > Actinopteri > Salmoniformes > Salmonidae > Salvelinus > Salvelinus fontinalis. Next base: position 39,001,183 of record NC_074698.1, read on the forward strand.
GTTAATTAAACATAATTAAAGAAAGTTATCAGACCTTGCTTTTTATTTATCCTGATACCGGATTTGTTACACGCAGCGTTCACAGTAGGTTTGTTGTAGCTAGCTGATATCTGTTCTTGACAAATCCCTTTTTGTCTGTATCTACATAGAGTGGCGAGTCAGCTAGTTAACGTTAGCCTGGCAAGCTTTCCATGCTGTCACTCCAGCTCCATCACATCATTTAGGCTAGCTAGCTAACTTAGCTGAAGTAATGTTAGCTAGCTAACAAATTAGACATAGTGACGTGGTGGAGCTATCAAGACAAGTGACAAGTTAGGAAAGACAAAAGCAGCAAGTCACAGACCTATTTAGTGACTTTTTTTGTTATCTATCATTGTTTGAAAATGTTTTTGTGTGTGAGACATTCTGTCAGCTTAATGGGCTGTGTGTCTGTTTCTGTGTGTTCCAGGCCTATCTGTCAGGCTTATGGGCGGTCTGTGTGTGTGTGTGTGTGTGTGTGTGTGTGTGTGTGTGTGTGTGTGTGTGTGTGTGTGTGTGTGTGTGTGTGTGTGTGTGTGTGTGTGTGTGTGGCTTCAGGAGAGAGTGTGCTTAGCTTCAAAGATTGAGATCTATTGTAGGCCTGCTATTGAACTCAACCTGAGAATTCTTAATTTACCAAATTAACCATTGTTATTCATTTTCTAAATTGTTTTCCAGTCCAAACAAGAACACAGCCTGGATAAAGTCAACTTTACCACTATGTCCCAAGCTGCCATGTCCTGTCTCAACAACAATGGGGTTGACTTTAATAATGTGTGGGCTTTTGTAAGCAACTCAGCTAGCTACTTAAAAAAGGCTTTTACCAGCATCTTGAAGGGCCTTTTCCACAACTCCGGACACGTCACCTGCTTTGCCCATCTCTTGAGCCTGGTGCTGGAGGACGTGAACAGGCTTTGTGCTCTGGTGAAGAAAGTGTTCTGTCAGGCACCCCAGCGTCATCTGGAGCTGAGATCATTCATGCTTGAAAATGTCCATTCTACTGTGATGCCTGTGTATGCTGTGCAGACCAGGTGGGGCTCCTGGATACGTGCTGTAGAGTACCTTGATTATATGGATGTCCTCACCGACTTCACTACGACCTTACCGGAAACGGCGAAGTGTGACCAGGACCTTTGTGAGCTGCTGAGAGAACAAGGCCCAGCAGAAGGCCCAGGCAGTGTTCATTGTGGAGCATAGTGTGAAGATTGTCAGGTTAGCCACTAAGCTGGAGGAGACCTCTGTGCCAACAGCTCACAATGTCGCCAGCAAGCTGGAGGACCTGCAAATGCAGTATGAGAATGGCTGGCGCCCTCATACAATTGAACTGCTGGGGCAGTTCGGTCCACAGACGACGCAATCGCAACCACACTGCCCTAACCCATCTGGACAAGAGGAATACCTATGTGAGAATGCTGTTCATCGACTACAGCTCAGCATTTAACACCAAAGTACCCTCCAAACTCGTCATCAAGCTCGAGACCCTGGGTCTCGACCTCGCCCTGTGCAACTGGGTCCTGGACTTCCTGATGGACCGCCCCCCAGGTGGTGAGGGTAGGTAACAACATCTCCACCCCGCTGGTCCTCAACAATGGGGCCCCACAAGGGTGCGTTCTGAGCCCTCTTCTGTACTCCCTGTTCACCCACGACTGCGTGGCCATACACGCCTCCAACTCAATCATCAAGTTTTCAGACAGTGGTAGGCTTGATTACCAACAACGACGAGACAGCCTACAGGGAGGAGGTGAGGGCCCTCGGAGTGCGCTGTCAGGAAAATAACCTCACACGCAATGCCAGCAAAACAAAGGAGATGATCGTGGACTTCAGGAAACAGCAGAGGGAGCAGCCCCCTATCCACATTGACAGGACAGTAGTGGAGAAGGTGGAAGTTAGGTCTAAGTTCCTCAGCGTACACGTCATGGACAAACTGAAATGGTCCACCCACACAGACAGCGTGGTGAAGAAGGCGCAGCAGCGCCTCTTCAACCTCAGGAGGCTGCAGAAATTCGGCTTGTCACCAAAAGCACTCACAAACTTCTACAGATGCACAATCGAGAGCATCCTGTCGGGCTGTATCACCGCCTGGTACGACAACTGCTCCGCCCACAACCGTAAGGCTCTCCAGAGGGTAGTGAGGTCTGCACAACGCATCACCGGGGGCAAACTACCTGCCCTCCAGGACACCTACACCACCCGATGTCACAGGAAGGCCATAAAGATCATCAAGGACAACAACCACCCAAGCCACTGCCTGTTCACCCCGCTATCATCCAGAACGCGAGGTCAGTACAGGTGCATCAAAGCAGGGACCGAGAGACTGAAAAACAGCTTCTATCTCAAGGCCATCAGACTGTTAAACAGCCACCACTAACATTTAGTGGCCGCTGCCAACATACTGACTCAACTCCAGCCACTTTAATAATGGGAATTGATGGAAATTATGTAAAAATGTATCACTAGCCACTTTAAACAATGCCACTTAATATAATGTTTACATAACCTACATTACTCATCTCATATGTATATGTATATACTGTACTCTATATCATCTACTGCATCTTGTCATCTTTATGTAATACATGTATCACTACCCACTTTAAACTATGCCACTTTATGTTTATATACCCTACATTACTCATCGCATATGTATATACTGTACTCTATACCATCTACTGCATCTTGCCTATGCCGTTCTGTACCATCACTCATTCATATATCTTTATGTACATATTCTTTATCCCTTTACACTTGTGTGTATAAGGTAGTAGTTGTGGAATTGTTAGGTTACTTGTTGGTTATTACTGCATTGTCGGAACTAGAAGCACAAGCATTTCGCTACACTCGCATTAACATCTGCTAACCATGTGTATGTGACAAATAAAATTTGATTTGATTTTCCAGAGGAAGACAGGCTCTCCTGCACTGAGTTGTTCCTGTATGCCATGGCAGCATGCTCAATCAAGCTGCACACTGTGCTGGAGAAGCACCCCTGCCTTCACCTGGATCAAGTCACTAACTTTTCTAGATCCATCCCAGGTGGTAGGTGGAAGAAAGGATATTAAGGACTATGTCCATGCCATCCCTGCTCCGAACCAGGTGACTGCAGAATAGTGGCCCAGATACATGGGCATCGACAAGGTAGACGCTATGGAAGAGATTGCAGTGGACTGGTGGGCAGCTAGTCAAGACAGTATTCCAGCCATAGCTCACACATCTGTGCCTCCCCTCCACCTCAGTGTATGGAGAGAGACTTTTCTCACATTATCAGATGCTACTTAGTCAGCGTAGAAGGAGCCTCAGAAAAAATGTTAAAATGTTGTTGATTGCAAAGTATAATAGCATTGAGCACTAAAAGCATGTCAGTCACACACACAACTCTACCACTCTTTCTGTGTTTTGGTCTGAAGCAATTTGATAATAGTTCAAATGAATAGCTATATGGTGAATGGAATGAAGATATAATTGTTAATCTAATCTATTTGGTGTTTCTGTATTTATAGATGGATTCATCAATGTATTATTTTATTTATATTCCTTTGTACTTTGTTGACGATTCCCTATTTATGTCATATCTTTCCATAAGGAAACATTTACAATAAAAGGGTTGAGTCTGTGTAGAGGTTATTTTTGACTGAGCTTTAGATGAAGGATAACCGTAGGTTCATTGTCATCTAATACACATAATTAAGAATATATTTACATAAATCCCTGTTCCCAAAGTTATTAAATAATGTTACTACACTAGAGGCACAAAAAAAAGCTTTCCACAGAATTGCGCAGATTTTCAGAAGAAATCGCTGCAGAAAATAGAAAGAAAATCCCCAAAGATTCTGTTTGGCTTTGCCTATGACTCCACTGCCATTCATTCCAATTAGAATGGTTCTGATTTCTCCCTGAACAAAATGGCTGCTATTATCACACCATTTTAGAACTTTGCTGGTTCATGACATAGCCCTACATGTAATTTAAGGGGGTTGGTGGTACCTTAATTGGGGAGGACGGGCTCATGGTAATGGCTGGAATAGAATTAGTAGAATTGTATAAAATAGAGTGCATTCGGAAAGTATTCAGACCCCTTGACTTTTTCCACATTTTGTTACGTTACAGCCTTATTCTAAAATTGATTAAATAGTTTTTTTCCTCAGCAATCTACACACAATAGTCTAAGATAATTGTGTAGTTTAGAGTAATTATCTAGCCAGTTATCGAGGTTACCTAGCCAGCTACACTTTCAAACAAAGTCAGCTAGCCAGCTATTTTCGTCGTCCTAACGTTGTCAACTCTGCTAGCTAGCCAGCTAGCCAACTTCTACCGAAACATTACAACGGAACGATTTGATTAGTGTAGTGTTAGCTAGCTACATAGTTGTCTTTGCTGTCTTTGTATCTAAGATAATTGTGTAGTTTGGAGTAATTATCGAGGTTATCGAGGTTACCTAGCCAGTTATCGAGGCTACCTAGCCAGCAACACTTTCAAACAAAGTCAACAACGCAGCCACTGCTAGCTAGCCTACTTCACCAGCCAGCAGTACTGTATCATTTTAATCATTTTAGTCAATAAGATTTTTGCAACGTAAGCTTAGCCTCTACTTCCTCAGAATCCCAGACATATCAGTGTGGGTGACGGATCACCACCTCAAGCTGAACCTCGGCAAGACGGAGCTGCTCTTCCTCCCGGGGAAGGACTGCCCGTTCCATGATCTCGCCATCACGGTTGACAACTCCATTGTGTCTTCCTCCCAGAGCGCTAAGAACCTTGGCGTGATCCTGGACAACACCCTGTCGTTCTCAACTAACATCAAGGCGGTGGCCCGTTCCTGTAGGTTCATGCTCTACAACATTCACAGAGTACGACCCTGCCTCACACAGGAAGCGGCGCAGGTCCTAATCCAGGCACTTGTCATCTCCCGTCTGGATTACTGCAACTCGCTGTTGGCTGGGCTCCCTGCCTGTGCCATTAAACCCCTACAACTCATCCAGAACACCGCAGCCCGTCTGGTGTTCAACCTTCCCAAGTTCTCTCGCGTCACCCCGCTCCTCCGCTCTCTCCACTGGCTTCCAGTTGAAGCTCGCATCCGCTACAAGATCATGGTGCTTGCCTACGGAGCTGTGAGGGGAACGGCACCTCCGTACCTTCAGGCTCTGATCAGGCCCTACACCCAAACAAGGGCACTGCGTTCATCCACCTCTGGCCTGCTCGCCTTCCTACCTCTGAGAAAGTACAGTTCCCGCTCAGCCCAGTCAAAACTGTTCGCTGCTCTGGCACCCCAATGGTGGAACATACTCCCTCGCGACGCCAGGTCAGCGGAGTCAATCACCACCTTCCGGAGACACCTGAAACCCCACCTCTTTAAGGAATACCTAGGATAGGATAAAGTAATCCTTCTAACCCCCCCCCCCCTTAAAATATTTAGATGCACTATTATAAAGTGGTTGTTCCACTGGATATCATAAGGTGAATGCACCAATTTGTAAGTCGCTCTGGATAAGAGCGTCTGCTAAATGACTTAAATGTAATAGTCCATAATGACAAAGTAAAAACAAGTTTTTAGAAATGTTTGCAAATGTAAAATAAAAAACTGAAATATCACATTTACATAAGGATTCAGAACAGTTACCCAGTACATTAGGGTCATTGTACTGTTGGAAGGTGAACCTTCGCCCGCAGCCTGAGGACCTGAGCAGGTTTTCATCAAGGAGCTCTCTACTTTACTCCGTTCATCTTTCCCTCGATCCTGACTTGTTTCCCAGTCCCTGCTGTTGAAAAACATCCCCAGAGCATGATGCTGCCACCACGTTTTACCATAGGGATGGTGCCAGGATTTCTCCAGACGCAAATTGGAGGACGGCGGGTCGGAGTCAAAATCAAAGTATGCGAAACGGAGCATGCAGGGCACTTCTCGAATGCACACTCCATTTGATGCAACGTTCAACAGACAGTATGCAAAGAAATATGACGCAACCGTAAAAAGAATGATGAACATTTTCTTGAAATCAATGAGCTGAAGCAAGAGAAAATAAACTCTGACTTCGGAATGAAATGTTGCCTATTCGCATCTCATATATTGCCTGAGTAAAATATTTTATCTTGATACGTTAATAAATACATGTTGTGTTAATTTTGGCACGGTTACCTGCTTCTAATACCCATTGTAGTGTGCGTAGGTCCCAAGCCCATAGTAAGTCAATAGAGCTAACTACTACTGTTAGCTAGCCAGATAGCCACAAATAATTGTTAGCTAGCTACCAACAAAGAATTGACAGCTATATTGGATAACATTGGTTTTCAGTCTGCCTGTTATACTATCTGGTTAGCTACATTATTAAACTTCACATATAGCTAGCAGATAGTTATGAAGTAAAACGTTTTGTGTATATCTTGTTTCGTCTCTATTGTTACCATTGTCCTGGCTGGAAGAAGGTTCAGTGAATGAGGAGATGCAACGTAAGGTAATATAGTATGGGGAGTGCGAGTGCTTCTCAAATGTAATGTTATGCGTTCTCCACACTCTCATCCACACAAGAACATACTCAAGAGAACCTCCTTGGGGAATTCACTTGCAGCATGAGAGTGTGGAGCACAGTAGTATGCATATTGAGAAACACCCATGGTTTCCATGTGTTTGATGCCATTCCATTTGCTCCGTTCCAGCCATTATTATGAGCCGTCCTCCCCTCAGCAGCCTCCACTGAGCCTCACGATATCTCTCCATATAAAACGGACACTATTAATTGGATATTTGAGTGGTATAAAATTAAAGTGCATTATAACTGACAATTATGAGTGGTTTAGGTTACATTCCCCTTTTTTTGGGGCTCTGCCTGTCAAGCAGCAGAGGGGTGTATTTGCCGATGTACTGTTAGCTGATCATGTTGACTTTGCAAGCTACCGGTAGCAAAACTTTGTACAGTTGGCTAAACATAGTGGTAAGTAGACCTAATGTGCTAAGGAAATGTTTTGTTGGCGACTATTTTTCTACTCTCATACAGGCGCAATAAAGGCCTAGTGTACAAATGTTTTATTAATATCTATTTTTTTTTCTTGTAATTTATCAAAGGGGTGCTGTAGCTATGGATACAAACCACAACCACATACTGACCCAATTCTGTATTAACAGGTTGTTTCCATGATGACATGAGTGACTCCAAATTGTTGATCGGCGAGAAGAGGGAACCTGGGGGGAGCGCTCTACTTCAGCTGGAGTATCTGAAGCTGAAGTTATTAACTCTGCTGCAATAATGTGCATCATGGCTGGTATCATCCAGATGATCTGTCCTCTTTTTTTGCCCTCGACTTAACACAAAACTCAGACAATTTCCTGCGGAGTAATGCCCTCTGCTTCTGATAGGAGGGACCATGCTCTGCTGCTGCTGATAGGAGGGACCATGCTCTGCTGCTGCTGATAGGAGGGACCATGCTCTGCTGCTGCTGATAGGAGGGACCATGCTCTGCTGCTGCTGATAGGAGGGACCATGCTCTGCTGCTGCTGATAGGAGGGACCATGCTCTGCTGCTGCTGATAGGAGGGACCATGCTCTGCTGCTGCTGATAGGAGGGACCATGCTCTGCTGCTGCTGATAGGAGGGACCATGCTCTGCTGCTGCTGATAGGAGGGACCATGCTCTGCTGCTGCTGATAGGAGGGACCATGCTCTGCTGCTTCTGATAGGAGGGACCATGCTCTGCTGCTGCTGATAGGAGGGACCATGCTCTGCTGCTGCTGATAGGAGGGACCATGCTCTGCTGCTGCTGATAGGAGGGACCATGCTCTGCTGCTGCTGATAGGAGGGACCATGCTCTGCTGCTGCTGATAGGAGGGACCATGCTCTGCTGCTGCTGATAGGAGGGACCATGCTCTGCTGCTGCTGATAGGAGGGACCATGCTCTGCTGCTTCTGATAGGAGGGACCATGCTCTGCTGCTGCTGATAGGAGGGACCATGCTCTGCTGCTGCTGATAGGAGGGACCATGCTCTGCTGCTGCTGATAGGAGGGACCATGCTCTGCTGCTGCTGATAGGAGGGACCATGCTCTGCTGCTGCTGATAGGAGGGACCATGCTCTGCTGCTGCTGATAGGAGGGACCATGCTCTGCTGCTTCTGATAGGAGGGACCATGCTCTGCTGCTGCTGATAGGAGGGACCATGCTCTGCTGCTGCTGATAGGAGGGACCATGCTCTGCTGCTGCTGATAGGAGGGACCATGCTCTGCTGCTGCTGATAGGAGGGACCATGCTCTGCTGCTGCTGATAGGAGGGACCATGCTCTGCTGCTGCTGATAGGAGGGACCATGCTCTGCTGCTGCTGCTTTAAAGTTGCACTATGCAGAAATCTAAAAAATTTGAATAGTTCGCCTAATTTCAGTTTATGTAGAGAATCATTGTACCATCGTGGAACATATTTTCCATAACCAAAAATATTGTACTTTCAGCTGTTTGAAGCTGGTGTACAAAACCGAAAGTAAAAGACACAGAAACAAAATGTAAGAACGGGAAGCATAGAAATAGCGCAAATAGAACATATATACCACTCAGACTTGACAGATCTATAACACACATTTATGTATGGATTTGGTTGGGTCGCCCAAAAAGTGACAGTTATTTACAATAAAATGTCATTATTCAACTTCTAACTTAATGTGTTCATTGGGTGGAGCTGTATATTGCACTTGTTTTTCAGCCATATAGATATCAACCACAACCACAGCCACAAACTGCCTCAATAGGTTATGTTTCCATGACAACATCACAACATTGAGCAGATATAGAGGTCTACTGAGTGGCTCAGTTCTCTTATCTTACAGAAGACCTCAGCAACAAACTTCAGAGTGAACGAATCTGCTGTTGTAGAACTTTGTAAAGACTGAAGCTGTCATAGCTCCAGGATCTCCTCTGGAAGTTCATCATCTCTGCTGTTGTGCAATCCTCCTCCTTCTACAGGAGCACAATGTAGCATCATTATATTGTATTATTTCCATGTCTTCTTCTACAGGACCATAATGTAGCAGTGTGATATTACCATTCAGACTGATACACCACAATAGAGAATAGCTCTGACAAACTTGCTACTAAGTCGGTCCAAAGCAAAAAGCAGGACTTACATCCTATTATGCTGAATGATGATGGTGATGATGGTAATGATGCTGGTGATGACGATGGCAATGATGACGACGATGATACAGTTAATCTTCCCGTCTCTAGTGAAGCACAAACAGAAGCTGTCTCGAGACTACTCTAATTTTCCGATTGTGCGTGTGTGTTATAAAAGCCCTAACTAATCTAAATCCAATTCCCAAGAATAAACAATACTGTAACTCTGTGAAGTGATTAAGACTGGGTCTATCATTTTACAAACCCTCAAACAAGTGAGAGGATAATAGAGAAAACACAGGCACGTACGCACTAAATATATTCATAATAATAATTCATAATTATTATAATTATTCATAATATCTCCTCTATGACGGAAATATCAAACCAGAGAGGAACTTCAGTAAGCCTCGGATAAATCAGTCGATTTTCACTGCCTGGCTGGTTTTCATGATGGTTAATCAGTCTACTTCACTGCCTGGCTGGTTTTCATGATGGTTAATCAGTCTACTTCACTGCCTGGCTGGTTTTCATGATGGTTAATCAGTCTACTTCACTGCCTGGCTGGTTTTCATGATGGTTAATCAGTCTACTTCACTGTCTGGCTGGTTTTCATGATGGTTAATCAGTCTACTTCACTGCCTGGCTGGTTTTCATGATGGTTAATCAGTCTACTTCACTGCCTGGCTGGTTTTCATGATGGTTAATCAGTCTACTTCACTGTCTGGCTGGTTTTCATGATGGTTAACCAGTCTACTTCACTGCCTGGCTGGTTTTCATGATGGTTAACCAGTCTACTTCACTGCCTGGCTGGTTTTCATGATGGTTAATCAGTCTACTTCACTGCCTGCCTGCTTCTTATCATCCTCCCACATGTTGAAAGCTACAGTAGTTATTTTCTCCTCTGGTTTTCTACCTAGTTTTTTTACACACCTCACTCACAAGACACACCGCTCTTAGAATAATTAAAAGACAGTGAAGCTGCTTCTTCCTGAGCTTTCTAAGGCTGGGATTCAATCCGTAGTGCAGCACCCTGGACAGACAACAATTCAGCTTTTAAAAGGCATTTTCTTGGGAGATAGCATTCATGGTAAACGACGTGCATGTCAATATAGCACTGACTTAGATTAAACCCATTCCTAAGATTCTGATTGTGTATACAATTCAACCATAGAAAGGTCACGAAGCAGCAGCCTAACCATATCAAATCTCCTGGAATCCTTCCTTACTTACAAAGGCTGTCAGTTCAACAAGTCAATATTCAAAGTAATTTTTCAAATGCAAGAACATAATACAACTTGTCCACTGCAACAAAACAGTTAGCATATATAGATACACTGCTCAAAAAAATAAAGGGAACACTAATCCTAGATCTGAATGAAGGAAATATTCTTATTAAATACTTTTTTCTTTACATAGTTGAATGTGCTGACAACAAAATCACACAAAAATGATCAATGGAAATCAAATGTATCAACCCATGGAGGTCTGGATTTGGAGTCACACTCAAAATTAAAGTGGAAAACCACACTACAGGCTGATCCAACTTTGATGTAATGTCCTTAAAACAAGTCAAAAAGAGGCTCAGTAGTGTGTGTGGCCTCCACGTGCCTGTATGACCTCTCTACAACGCCTGGGCATGCTCCTGATGAGGTGGCGCATGGTCTCCTGAGGGATCTCCTCCCAGACCTTGACTAAAGCATCCGCCAACTCCTGGACAGTCTGTGGTGCAACGTGGCTTTGGTGGATGGAGCGAGACATGATGTCCCAGATGTGCTCAATTGGATTCAGGTCTGGGGAACGGGCAGGCCAGTCCATAGCATCAATGCCTTCCTCTTGCAGGAACTGCTGACACACTCCAGCCACATGAGGTCTAGCATTGTCTTGCATTAGGAGGAACCCAGGGCCAACCGCACCAGCATATGGTCTCACAAGGGGTCTGAGGATCTCATCTCGGTACCTAATGGCAGTCAGGCTACCTCTGGCGAGCACATGGAGGGCTGTGCGGCCCCCCAAAGAAATGCCACCCCACACCATGACTGACCCACCGCCAAACCGGTCATGCTGAGGATGTTGCAGGCAGCAGAATGTTCTCCACGACGTCTCCAGACTCTTTCACGTCTGTCACGTGCTCAATGTGAACCTGCTTTCATCTGTGAAGAGCACAGGGCGCCAGTGGCGAATTTGCCAATCTTGGTGTTCTCTGGCAAATGCCAAACGTCCTGCACGGTGTTGGGCTGTAAGCACAACCCCCACCTGTGGACGTCGGGCCCTCATACCACCCTCATGGAGTCTGTTTCTGACCGTTTGAGCAGACACATGCACATGTGTGGCCTGCTGGAGGTCATTTTGCAGGTCTCTGGCAGTGCTCCTCCTGATCCTTCTTGCACAAAGGCGGAGGTAGCGGTCCTCCTGCTGGGTTGTTGCCCTCCTACGGCCTCCTCCACGTCTCCTGATGTACTGGCCTGTCTCCTGGTAGCGCCTCCATGCTCTGGACACTACGCTGACAGACACAGCAAACCTTCTTGCCACAGCTCGCATTGATGTGCCATCCTGGATGAGCTGCACTACCTGAGCCACTTGTGTGGGTTGTAGACTCTGTCTCATGCTACCACTAGAGTGAAAGCACCGCCAGCATTCAAAAGTGACCAAAACATCAGCCAGGAAGCATAGGAACTGAGAAGTGGTCTGTGGTCACCACCTGCAGAACCACTCCTTTATTGGGGGTGTCTTGCTAATTGCCTATAATTTCCACCTGTTGTCTATTCCATTTGCACAACAGCATGTGGAATTTATTGTCAATCAGTGTTGCTTCCTAAGTGGACAGTTTGATTTCACAGAAGTGTGATTGACTTGGAGTTACATTGTGTTGTTTAAGTGTTCCCTTTATTTTTTTGAGCAGTGTATATGTAGTGCCTTCGTAAAGTATTCAGACCCCTTGACTTTTTCCAGATTTGTTATGGTACAGCAATATTTGAGGCACAGATCTGGGGAAGGGTACCATAAAAACTTCAGCATTGAAGGTCCCCAAGAACACAGTGGCCTCCATCATTCTTAAATAGAAGTTTGGAACCACCAAGACTCTTCCTAAAGCTGGCCGCCCGGCCAAACTGAGCAATCGGTGGAGAAGGGCCTGTGTCAGGGAGGTGACCTAGAACCCGATCGTCACTGACAGATCTCTAGAGTTCCTCTGTGGTGATGGGAGAAACTTCCAGAAGGACAACCATGTCTGCAGCACTCCACCAATCAGGCCTTTATGGTAGAGTGGCCAGACAGAAGCCACTCCTCAGTAAAAGGCACATGACAGCCGACTAGGAGTTTACCAAAAGGCACCTAAATGAGAAACAAGATTCTCTGGTCTGATGAAACCAAGATTGAACTCTTTGGCCTGAATGCCAAGTGTCACATCTGGCGAACACCTGGCACCATCCCTAGGGTGAAGCATGGTGGCAGCATCATGCTGTGGGGATGTGTTTCAGCGGCAGGGACTGGGAGACTAGTCAGGATTGAGGGAAAGATGAATGGAGCAAAGTACAGAGAGATCCTTGATGAAAACCTGCTCCAGAGCGCTCAGAACCTCAGACTGGAGAGAAGGTTCACCTTCCAACAGGACAATGACTCTAAGCACACAGCCAAGACAACACAGCAGTGGCTTCGTAACAAGTCTCGAAATGTCCTTGAGTGTTCTAGCCAGAGCCCGGACTTGAACACGATCGAACATCTGAAGAATCCTGAACATAGCTGTGTAGCAATGCTCTCCATCCAACCTGACAGAGCTTGAGAGGATCTGCAGAGAAGAATGGGAGAAACTCCCCAAATGCATGTGTGCCAAGTTTGCAGTGTCATATCAAAGAAGACTGACACATTGACTCTGTACCGGTACCCCCTGTATATAGCACCACTATTGTTACTTACGGCTGCTCTTTAATTATTTGTGATTCTTATTCTTCTCTCTCTCTCTCTGGTTGTCCTTCTTAGGTATTTTCATAAAACTGCATTGTTGGTTAAGGGCTTGTAAGTAAGCATTTCAATGTGTTGGGTTCTGAGAATATGAAATATACTTATGTCATTGAGGGAGAGAGAGTAATGTATAACGTTTACATTATGCCAGGATATGTTATTGTTAGCCATCAGGGATCCTCTGGGAGGAGAAGAGACACAGTCTGGTACCAGTCACCATGACAGCCTTGAGTTGCGGAGGAGTGAGCACTTTGGGGTAGAGGTCAGGCCAGATGAAGTGAGGAAGAACAGATATCACTAAGGTTCTGTCTAGCAACAGAGATGCATTGGCTGTTCAGATGTGTAGGAGGAGATTCAGCCTAGGAGAAAGGGTTAAATATCAGTGCTTGTGTGAACAACGATCGATCGTGCATTCGGACAGTATTCAGACCTATTGATCGATAGATGGATAGATAAGATAGGGATGTGGCCGTGGTTTGCAATATAAATCAAGCAGTCAGGCATCCAGTTACTAATCGATTGAACATTAGAATGGGCAAAAATGAGTGACCTACTGTAAGTGACTTTCAGCGTGGTATGATCGTTGGTGCCAGACACGCCGGTTCCAGTATATCAGAAACGGCCGGCCTCCTGGGCTTTTCACGTATGACAGTGTGTAGGGTTTACTGAGAATGGTGTGACAAACATAAAACATTCAGTCAGCGGCTATCCTGCGGCCGAAAACAGCTCGTTGATGAGAGGTCGAAGGAGAATGTCAAGAATCGTGCAAGCTAACGGGCCACAGACAGACAAATAACGGGGCAGTACAACAGTGGTGTGCAGAACAGCATCTCGGAACGCACAACTCGGTCTTTGTCACAGATGGGCTATTGCTGCAGACAACCACACCGGGTTCCACTCCTATCAGCTAAAAACAAGAAGCCGGCCACCAACACTGGATAATTGAGGAGTGGAAAAACATTGCCTAGTCTGATGAATCCCAGTTCCTGTTGCATCATGCTGATGGCAGAGTCAGGATTTGGCATGAGCATCATGAGTCCATGGTCCCATCCTGGTGGGGAATGTTTTCCTGGCACACGTTAGGCCACAACATGTCCATGCCCCAAAGAATTCAGGCTGTTCTGGAGCAAAGGGGGGTTCGAACCAGTACTAGCTGTAGCTAATAAAACGGCCACTGAGTGTAATGTAATGGCCTTTGTGAGGTGTTGTATAATGCACACTGAGGTAATATAGTAGTGTAATGTAGTACTACTCACGAGAAAGAGTTGAACCGTTTTGATGACCTGTTGCAGATTGGGTTGGGTACTGATTTCTTTAGTGCTGTGGTTTTTTGTTCCTCAGATACAGGCCCTTGTTTTCTTGTTGTTGTTTTTTATTCCACTTTTCACCTTGAATCACAGCTGAGATGCATGTGTGATTTCCGTTAGCAGTCTCGCACCCACACATGCATGTAGGTACGCATGCTGGGGTACTTGCACGCACGCACACACGTCCTCCTCCCCTCCACAGACTGGGTCTCCAGTAACACATTATTTGCCATATAGTGCACTACTTCTGATCAGATACCCTACCCTTATGTAGTGCACTTAGGGATATGGTGTCATTTGTCACTAGCCCAATTTTTTTAGGTCAGAAAGAACGTGTGGATGCCTGGACAGTGTCTCCCAACAATACAGGTAGACCAGAGAAGTCACATCCCTGATTGGCAGATGAGTGGAAACCCTGATTAGAAGCATCTGCTGTTCATCGGTTGTTCTTGACAAATGCTGTTTTGAATTAAAAGAAAATTGTACCTAAATACTGAAGAAGGCTATAAAGCCAAAACGTCGGTGCACACTTTTTCAAAATCAAATAATGGTGTAAGCTTATGCGACATCTTTCTGAGTGCAAACCCATTACACCTTTTTGAGTGTCTCCAAACACCCATGCTATGACCTCTGACCTCAAGCTATATTGCCTGAATGATGACAAACAATGGCATGAGCAATGGGATTTGTATTGTTCTTTACATTGTTTGACTAACTCTTTGCAGTTACAGGGAATCATATGCTGCTTGTCCATTTCTCTTCAGTCAACCTTGAGTCATTACAGAAACATACACACATCTCAAGTGGATGCTAGTCATCTCCAAGACGGAGTTCATTGTTCTGATGATGATGACGAGGGAGAAAGGAAGGGAATCGATCAATCATAAACACAGTGAATGCCATGGTCTTTGTTTGATGTGCAGTTTTTATTCTATAGGCCTATTATAGCGTACAGTATGAAGCCAACGTCTCTATATTTTGCTATGACTCATGCTTGTGTGAGAGAAGGAATCGACCATTCACAATATTTCTTCACAGCCCATTTAGGTTCAGCTGTAGGATCACTCGGGCTCTCGAGTGGCACAGCGGTCTAAAGCACTGCATCTCAGTGCTAGAGGCGTCACTACAGACACCCTGGTTTGAATCCAGGCTGTATCACAACCGGCTGTGATTGGGAGTCCCATAGGGTGGTGCACAATTGGCCCAGCGTCGTCCGAGTTTGGACGGTGTAGGATGTCATTGTAAATAAGAATGTGTTCTTAACTGACTTGTCTAGTTAAATCAAGGTTAAATGTCAAAATAAATAAATATTTGATCCAGTTTGCTACAGCAGGAAAATAACCCTGCAGCAACAGGAAATGTTAATTATTATGTGGATTATGGACATTTGTGTAGGGGTTGATACATTTTTCATAAGGGAAAATCAAGTCTGACAAAGTGGAAATTCAACAACAGAAGCCTTTTTAAACCTCAAATACACTACAAGTTAAAAATGTCCTGCATTGCAGGAAAGTTCTCCTGCAACAGGGTGATCAAATTAAAATCCTAGATCTGTACAACACAAGGTTAGGGTGTGTTCTAACTACAGACTGAAATGTTATTGTCCCTCTTCTGCTTTCAATATTTCTCTGCAGTCCATTTAGCTAGTGAGCCGTCATCAATACTAATCCCAAATCTCCCTCAGGTGCCAATGAAGCATTACTAGGCCCTATAGCCAAAGCACAATAACACAGCTCTGGGCCTTGGTGACACAGCATATCGAGGTCCAATGGTTTCCTTACATTTAGATATCAAGGGTCAAATGAAGAGGCAATTTCTGCATCAATCTTCATAGTCAGCAAAAGTGATACTCAAACTAGCCTGGACTACTGTTAAAGCTACTTCATGACAACTGCTGATGTAAAAAGGGCTTTATAAATAAATTGCATTGATTGACAGGAAAACCTTGCAAGGAAGAGAACGAGCCATAGATGATCAGCATTTTTCTGTCTAAAGTTCAGAGGAAGTCACTCTTCTCTGTCTTCAAAACACAACAACTCCACCGGTGAATAGGCTCCATGTCCTCTACGGTGTCCATGTTAGGACAGCCCTAGTCTAGGCACAATTTTGTTCAATCTAGAAGTTGTGATGAGACCGAGGCTATCCTAATATGGGCAGCGTACTCTAACCCCTCACAGAGTACATGTAGCTAACAACCTCATTTCCATCACATCCTACCTGACCAAAGGTAAGAGATGAAATGTGAGTTGGAAAACCCTCTCTCTCTCTCGACTATCTATTTCTGTTTGGATGCAATCAGACAAGGTAACATGCTGTGAATGTAAGAGATCTTGTTTATGTTCTGAAGCTGTGGCGCTCGGTATAATGTTGTGAGTGTGTGTGGGTGCTTTGAGTTTTTTTTGAGTTTGTGTACATTAGAGAGAGAACGTTTGTGTCTGTTGATTACAGTATCTGTGTGTGTGTGTGTGTTGTGAGTGTTGATTGCATGTTTACAGTATGCGTGCGCTAGAGAGGTGGTGTGTTTGTAGTCTGATGCTCTCTGATTACCGCGCATGTCAGTGCTATAGATTAGACCAGCCTGTTTACAGATGCCGTATCTTAATTTGAGCCAGTTTCACACAGCAGGAAAATAATCCTGCAGCAACAGGAAATGTGAATTGGATTGTGGATTATAATTAATAGAAATGTTTTATTGGGGTTGATGAAAAAAATTCATTAGAGAAAATCAAGGCTGACATTTTAAATCAGAAATTATAAACTTCAGAAGCCTTTTTAAACCTCTAATACACTAAAAGTTTGCATTTCAGGATGATCAAATTAAGATTTGGCATCTGTACAGTTCACTATGATTAAAAGACTTCACCCAGACAGAATCAGTTGTAATTCATATCTCTACAACCACAAACACATTTAGAAACTTCGGTAACACTGTCGTTGAAGCTGACCGGGATTTAAAGTCACTGGGTATAATGCTTTAAGATGACATAACATTCTAAGACCTGTCATAAGCAAGCATGAGCTAGTGTTGTGACCTGGCTATTTCTTACAAAAAAAAGTATGTTTTAGTGCCCGCAACTGTTTTATTTATTTATTTTACCTTTATTTAACCAGGTAGGCAAGTTGAGAACACGTTCTCATTTACAACTGCGACCTGGCCAAGATTAAGCAAAGCAGTTCGACACATACAACAACACAGAGTTACACATGGAGTAAAACAAACATACAGTCAATATTACAGTAGAAAAATAAGTCTATATACGATGTGAGCAAGTGAGGTGAGATAAGGGAGGTAAAGGCAAAAAAAGGCCATGGTGGCGAAGTAAATACAATATAGCAAGTAAAACACTGGAATGGTTGATTTGCAGTGGAAGAATGTGCAAAGTAGAGACAGAAATAATGGGGTGCAAAGGAGCAAAATAAATAAATAAATACAGTAGGGAAAGAGGTAGTTGTTTGGGCTAAATTATAGATGGGCTATGTACAGGTGCAGTAATCTGTGAGCTGCTCGAACAGCTGGTGCTTAAAGCTAGTGAGGGAGATAAGTGTTTCCAGTTTCAGAGATTTTTGTAGTTCGTTCCAGTCATTGGCAGCAGGAAAGAGAGGCGGCCAAAGGAAGAATTGGTTTTGGGGGTGACCTGAGAGATATACCTGCTGGAGCGCGTGCTGCAGGTGGGTGCTGCTATGGTGACCAGTGAGCTGAGATAAGGGGGGACTTTACCTAGCAGGGTCTTGTAGATGATCTGGAGCCAGTGGGTTTGGCGACGAGTATGAAGCGAGGGCCAGCCAACGAGAGTGTACAGGTCGCAGTGGTGGGTAGTATATGGGGCTTTGGTGACAAAACGGATGGCACTGTGATAGACTGCATCCAATTTATTGAGTAGGGTATTGGAGGCTCTTTTGTAAATGACATCACCGAAGTCAAGGATCGGCAGGATAGTCAGTTTTACGAGGGTATGTTTGGCAGCATGAGTGAAGGAGGCTTTGTTGCGAAATAGGAAGCCAATTCTAGATTTAACTTTGGATTGGAGATGTTTGATGTGAGTCTGGAAGGAGAGTTTACAGTCTAACCAGACACCTAGGTATTTGTAGTTGTCCACATATTGTAAGTCAGAGCCATCCAGAGTAGTGATGTTGGACAGGCGGGCAGGTGCAGGCAGCGATCGGTTGAAGAGCATGCAACTGTGCTCAACAGTTATTCATAAGTTGTAAATCTTCATAAATCTTCTCAAAGAGGTTTGTCTCGTTAAGGCTAAAGGACAGACTACGAAAACATAAAATGGTACAATAGATAAGTCATGATACGTGAGATAACAAGCAGCATCAGTTCAGATTCTTGGGTTTTTCGTCCCTGGTTATTTGGACAAATCACAATTTCACAGGTGTTAGCATCTTTCGAATTTCGGAAGGGGAGGGGACATCTGGTCCATAGACTTGCCCACAACTTGCAAAGAGAGTGTGGAGCGCTTCATTCCGGTTCCCATCCTCCTTTCTCTTAAGTATGCACCCAGAACTGACCAATTACACATTACTTTAATTCTGGGTTAACCGAGATAACTTTAAGGCAGAAAAAGAGAAACATTAAACATTCACTAGACCACAAAGCAGTGATGAAGGAGACACTATAGAGGAGTTCAGAGCACTTGTGTAGTAGAAGAAGAATCCTCCAATCAGCACATCACCCTTTGATCAAGGTTAATACATCAGGGACGCCAGAGGGGGTGGGTCTCTCTCATTCGCCCTCTGTTAACATGCAGACGATGTGGCCTGGGGACAGGTGCAGAGAGGGGGAGGGGAGAGGGGAACAGTGGTTGAAGGTCAGGCACAGCTCAGTGTGACTTTGGGATGGGGAGAAAGAAGGGGGAAGGAAAGAAAGATGAGGGGAGGAGGAGAGAAACAGAGACAACGAGGAGGAAAGAGAGAAACAGCGAGGAGGAGAGAGAGAGAGAGATGCACACTCACTCCTCATATCGGACCCACCCCGCAGAGGCCAATGTCTCATTTTTAAAGCATCCGGCTGCGAGGTGAAATGGCAGGACTGTTTTTCTATTTTCCACCAAACTGCATATCAATAAGGTGAGAAATGACATCTTGTGTTGGGCCAAAATGTACTGTGTCCTTAGAACGTGAACGTGAAAATAAGGAAGACACTTCTGTAGTTTGTGTGTGTGTGTGAGAGAGTGTTTATGGGGGTGATAGATTGAGTGACCCGGGAGAGGAGGAAAGAATTTAAGAGATTAGAGGATGAGGAGTAGGAAGAGGAATGCTAACTGTGAGCGTGACATTTAGACTGACCCTGCAGGTGCAAAGCAATGCCTTTATACTCATGGGGATAGAGACAGACACCCAAAACTTCTCACATACACTAGCCCAGTGCACTCACCTACAAGTCAACATTCCACAGATCCTGTCACAATTAATTCCAGCAGAATGACCTAAAAATATATCCTAAACATCCTATATCCTAAACATGAAAAGGAGATGCACCTGGTAAGGAGTAGAATGAGATCACAGACAGGTCTGGTTCCCATGGCTACTAAACATACACTTCAATATATTAACAGCTGCAACTTCCCTGTCAGAATGTGCTGAGCTCAGTTCGGTCTCATCTGAACAAGGGGAGAAAGGAGGGAGGAGAGATCGATTCTACACAGCACGCCCTCTGCTCATCCACTCCGTACTCTGAAGCCCCGAGGTGCCGGGAACAGGGGCCATGATGATCTATTGCAGGAGCCACTTGATAGATCAACACATCTGATACTTGCGTATGTTCCAATTCTGCAAAGTATTGCAACATTCAAGAACCACAGGAACATGATATGCCGATCCTATAAACTGCACAGAAGGCACCAGATATCCTCACAGATGTCAGTCAGTCCATATCTGTATCTGTTAGTCAGTATCTCACTCGACAAGTTACTAAATCAGACCCGGGCAACGCTAACAGTAACAAACATTGAGACATCCAGAACACACTGCAAAACCTAGCATCTATAGAGTGGCCATGGTGTCCTAGATCACAGAGACCCCTACCTCACTTAGACTGTAGAAAGAGTCAATGGCAAAGATAGCCGGGGGAGCCCTTTATCCATCTCTATGGCTGGTCTCTGTAGGGCGGCCATTTTTCCATAGATCCCCAGGACACCTGCAGCAGTGTAAAAGACCAGCCCTACAGTCCATCACTAAAACAACGCTTCTCTTTGACACCTCCAATGTATAAAAGCTCCACTGACAGATATAATGTACAGCTGCAGGCACTAAAAGTTTTGTGACCGCTAAAGTAGTATTAATTAGCTGACACTGGAGTGCCGTAGTGCCTGCAACTGTTCGGATAAAAGAAAACGTTTCCCTGTGGTAAGTGTTTTTTTCTTCTGGGTTTGTTAGGGCCAACAGGTCAGAGGCATTACATATAAGGGCCCAGAGTTGTTCCTGGTCAGGTCCACGTGGTCAGAGCCATAGATTGACCTATAGGTGGGGTAGTCTAAGGACAAGCAGCTAGACGTATCACTTCTAGCCTCCTTGTCCAAGATGGAGGAGCCAATCCCTGGAGGATTATGGCATTGATGTCAGCCATCAGGGTTGCGTTCATTCGGCACCAAACAGATGTAAAAGGATTGACAGAGAGGGACTACCTAGTCTTGTCCAATAAGAAAATAGTTTTCATTTTCCCACTACAAAACGTTTTCCATTGTATGCCCTAGTGAACACGATCCAGGTAATCTATCCCCAAGGGGGAGAGGGAGGGGGAGGGCAATAGT
This sequence comes from Salvelinus fontinalis, assembly GCF_029448725.1. Lineage (NCBI taxonomy): Eukaryota > Metazoa > Chordata > Actinopteri > Salmoniformes > Salmonidae > Salvelinus > Salvelinus fontinalis. The sequence goes on from NC_074698.1 coordinate 39,022,303, forward strand.
TATCCTATGGGAAACTTGCTGATAACTTCTTTATTGAGGAAAAATGTACTTACTACCATTGTAATATGTGGTTGTCTCACCTAGCTATTTTAAGATGAATACACTAACTGTAAGAGGCTCTGGATAAGTGTCTTTTTATTTATTTTATTTCACCTTTATTTACCAGGTAGGCTAGTTGAGAACAAGTTCTCATTTACAACTGCGACCTGGCCAAGATAAAGCAAAGCAGTGTGACACAAACAACAACACAGAGTTACACATGGAATAAACAAACGTTCAGCTAATAACACAATAGAAAGGTCTATATACAGTGTGTGCAAATGAGGTAGGATAAGGGAGGTAAGGCAATAAATAGGCCATAGTAGCAAAATAATTACAATTTAGCAATTAAACACTGGAGTGATAGATGTGCAGAAGATGAATGTGCAAGTAGAGATACTGAGGTGGAAAGGAGCAAAAAAACAATATGGGGATGAGGTAGTTGGGTGGACTATTTACAGGTGGCTATGTACAGGTGCAATGATTGGTAAGCTGCTCTGACAGCTTATGCTTAAAGTTAGTGAGGGAGATAGTGATTCTCCAGCTTCAGTGACTTTTGCAATTCATTCCAGTCATTGGCAGCAGAGAACTGGAAGGAAAGGCGGCCAAAGGGGGAGTTGGCTTTGGGGATGACCAGTGAAATATACCTGCTGGAGCGCGTGCTGCGGGTGGGTGCTGCTATGGTGACCAGTGAGCTGAGATAAGGTGGGGCTTTACCTAGCAAAGACTTATAGATGACCTGGAGCCAGTGTGTTTGGCAACGAATATGAAGCGAGGACCAGCCAACGAGAGCATACAGGTTGCAGTGGTGGGTAGTATATGGGGCTTTGGTGACAAAACGGATGGCACTGTGATAGACTCCATCCAATTTGCTGAGTAGAGTGTTGGGGCTATTTTGTAAATTACATCGCCGAAGTCGAGGATCGGTAGGATAGTCAGTTTTACGAGGGTATGTTTGGCAGCATGAGTGAAGGATGCTTTGTTGCGAAATAGGAAGCCGATTCTAGATTTAATTTGGGATTATAGATGCTTAATGTGAGTCTGGAAGGAGAGTTTACAGTCTAACCAGACACCTAGGTATTTGTAGTTGTCCACATATTCTAAGTCAGAGCCGTCCAGAATAGTGATGCTAGACGGGCGGGCAGGTGCGGGAAGAAAGAGCATGCATTTAGTTTTATTTGCATTTAAGAGCAGTTGGAGGCCACGGAAGGAGAGTTGCTAAATGACTAACATGTAAATGTATGACCTGTCACCACAGACAGACCACAGATCATTACAAATGCCATGCATGTCGATATAGACTGAACTATTACACACAAGCTCAGAAAGGCTGGGATCAGGGGAAGGGATGACAGCCACCGAGGTCAACAGTGGCCCTGCACTCTAACCAGAGATGGTGATGCACACACATGCATCGACAGACGCTCGCTCACTCTCTCACACACAGGTGTACATTAATACAATAACAGCTGTCAATAGAAAGACATTAGTGCACTCAACCAAGGAGAGACAATAACAAATGACTTAGGACACTGGACATGACAACAGTTGAAGAGACATATGGTGACAGTGCCAGGACAAGAGAGGTCAAGCTCCTGACATACCCAGCAGGACCTGAATGAGAACAAGGACAGAGTTATCAATAGTCTAATCAATGGGACTTGGTGATTGGGAACATTTGTTGTGGACCGCCACTAACAACACTGGTCTCTGTGAAGACTATCAACACGCCTATAGGGATGCATAACAAGAAACACCACCAGGGTTGTCTTAGAATAGGAGTGCTGTTCTAGGACCAGTTTAGCCTTTTAGGTCATAATGAATATGATTACAAGGACAGGAGGGGATCTGTTCCTAGATCAGCACGCTTTCTCTGGATACGGGCCCAGAACCCCAGCTTTGATCTCAGATCCACATGAGCTTCCATCAATTCCACTGATACCTTTTAACCAACCGACTTCATACATGATGAAACAGAACATTTGTCTCGTCCTGAAAGGCATACATCTAGGCTGTGTCCCTATGGGCCCTGGTGAAAGGTAATGCACTGAATAGGGAACAAGGTGTCATTTGGGACGTAGCTGTATAATGCCAGGAGATGTCACTCAGGGAGGGAACAGACAGATTTATGCAGTTAGAAGCTGCTTTTTTTTCCCCAACAGGATCCGACTAGCGTTTGTATGTTTGAGTGAGAGTAGTAGGATTGAGAGAGATTACTTCTACACAGGAGAAGAGGTGAGGTAGATTATACAAAGAAATGGGGAGGGAGGGAGGGAGGGAGGGAGGGAGGGAGGGAGGGAGAGCGAGAGTCTTTCTGACGCTCAACAACAAATCAGTAATAAACATAGAGCCCATCAGAAGAGGTTGTTATTTGGCTTGGAAGGAGAAGAGGAGGAGAGAAGGAGAAGAGGAGAGAAACAGGATATTGCTCTATACAATCTGCTCTCCACCTCTCCCTTTTGTGTCTTTTCATGCTCTCATCCTTCCTTTCCCTCAATGCCTTTTAAGAGGACGTACGCACCCACCGCTGTTGGTTGGCATCCAATGGGGACATTTCCTTGACCCATTGTGGTTGTCATGGGAATATTGGTTGTCATGGAAATTATCATCTCCTCTCGCTCAAGTTGAAGACATGTAAGGGTAAATGCTAATGTTGATAGTATTCGGTGCACTGAGTGCAGACTTGGGTTGAACATTTTAAATTAGTTGTTTTCTTTGAAATATTTTAGGTGCGCTTGATTTAGCTTACCTGATAGGACTGTTTTATTGGTTCCATTATACCAGACAAACTAAATCAAATGCTTCTAAAATATTTCAAATAAAACATGCTATTTATATCCTGATTTGTACTGAACAAATACCAGTTAGACCAAGCTAAATTGATCAAATTCAGCAAGACGGTATAGTTTCTCTCTGCTGTAATGAGTTGCCATGGGATTTACTGCTGTTGATGAGATACTGTATGATTCCATTTCCCCACCAGTATCTTTGGGGAGTCAACAACAGTGACACCGTCTTCCACTCCTCCTCACACATATTATTCTCAGCAATGAGATATATAAATATCCAAAGAGCAATCTGGAGAATAACTGAAGTGAAGTGACTGTTTCAACTCTCAGACAATGATGGATGAGAACAATCACAATGTGAGGAAAACACTGTGTGTGTGTGTGTGTGTGTGTGTGTGCAGCACATTGATATTGATGGGTTGAAACGTTGATTGCTTGTATCTGTGGGTAACAGAGTTGATGAGCCTGACTAGAGCGTCTGACAGTCTAATGCATATTGTTCACATCTGGACCAACTCTGAGTCTGTCCATAAAGTGATTGATTGACGTGCTTTGGTGAGACAACAGACTAACCGAACTCAGAGAGAGAGAGAGACATGTGGTTGGAGAGCCTCAGATGCATACACAATGACTTAGCTTCCTCCAATTTCTCTCATTGGAATATTGCACTTTCGCTTGCAAAAATGCAAACATACACACCATGTTATGTGGAAATGGCAATCTGGTGACTAATAAACCATGTGGAAATCGGAGACGCATCATAAAGTGCCTAGAATCAGGTCAAATCTGGACACATTATGCACCTAGCATTCTTCCTAATAACAAGGGCTTGAAACCAGAAACCAGTTTTAACCTCGCTGCAAAAACATTGCCCCAGCAACCACAGTTGAGACTAAATATGGACTAGAAGAGCCCACCCCCCTCACTCTTCATCTTTTCATTCGCTGTCACATGAGTAGTTTGATAACCTATTTCATAAAGGAAAATTAATTATACGAACGACAATCATTGAAATGTTGTCTTTCCTATTGAAAATGTGCCAGGCAGCTGCAGCAGCCACTGCCTCTCTCTTCCTCGTCAATAACAGATTTTTGTATGTTCCTAACGAAGTATGCAGATTATATAAGAAATTAATGAATAAAATAAAAAACACTGATTGATGCAGTGACTTAATTGTGTCTCTCTCTCTTATGTAACCAAACCAAAACATAACCCTCCTGGGAGCGTATGCCTGTTCCTAAACCAATAGAAAATAGGAGCTGAAACAAGCTTATATAACCACAACAAAAATATACCAACATTTAAATGAATGTTGAACATTAGTCAACATTCTGCTCTTAAAGAGGCAGAACAAATCAAGTATACCAAACATTAGGAACACCTTCTTAATATTGAGTTGCTGGACATGGACCCAGCCCTGACACTGGAGCACTAGAGGGGCAACAGTTACATAATGGAGGGATACAGGGAGAGTCAGGGAGGTAGGAAAGAGAAAAAAGGGAAATATAGAATGGGGAGAGGGTGATACAGTTGGAGAGAGAGAGAGTCATACCCACATAGCTTAACAACTAGTTCAATATACATCCGTGTGATCAACTAAAACCCCCAGTGTCTACAGCTACACCTTGAAGAGACATGTTATCCCTGTCCAGGAACAACCCCTGAGCTATGAGGAAGTACATAGTTCCACCCAATGAACAAGTTATGTTAAGAGACAGCAAAGGAGTTGACTAATAACATGTATTATTCATAATAATGGAAAAGCAATTGATTTTGGTGTCAGTTCCACCACGTATAAAACATCCCACCTCAGTGTGCCCTATACAACATGCTTACATCTACCTTTCAAGAGTCAAGACAAGTGGTGGGCAATCTTACCCTGCAGGGTCCAGTGTGGGTACAGACCATGAAGCATATCCATCACCAATCATCTAATTGCTTACAACTTTTTGCTGCTCTCAGATTCACAAACACAGAAGTGGTACGGTAAAGATAAATAAAGATCATGTAGGACACGATTTAGGTCAATACAGTAGTCAATTGTCAACTTCTGCTTTTCTTTCTTCAATATTTTCTTTTTAAAGCAGCAGCAGAGTATAGTCCCTCCTATCAGAAGCATTGAAGCTGCCCACCTAATGGGTTCAGCTGAAAACATAAGGCCGTTACTCTGCAGGAAGTTGTCAGGGTCCAAGTTTTGTGTCAAGTCGAAGGCAACAATGGAGGTAAAGATCTGCTGGGTTAAACCAGCCATGATGAACAATAGTCCGACAAAGTTAATCACTTCGGCTTTAGACGGATTCCTCTTGATGCAGTTAGTGCACTTTGATCTGTAGAGGAAGAATATCAGCCCTAAAAATAATATCAGCCCGAGCATAATGGAGAAGGAGGAGAAGGATAAAATCAGTTTCCTTCTGTATTGCAGAAGGTCTAACATTCCTAAAGCACATGCCCAGGTCACCATGGAGATTATCCATCCTATGACCCCCGTGGTGATGGCCGCGACCTCTGTTCCACTTGACCTCTGTTCCATATTTATTTAACCAGGTAGGCTAGCTGAGAACAAGTTCTCATTTACAACTGCAACCTGGCCAAGATAAAGCAAAGCAGTGGAACACAAACAACAACACAGAGTTACACATGGAATAAACAAGCGTACAGTCAATAACACAATAGAAAAAAAAGTAAGTCTATATACTGGAAAGTGTGTGCAAATGGCGTGAGGAGGTAAGGCAATAGATAGGCCTTAGTAGCGAAGTAATTTCAGTTTAGCAGATTAACACTGGAGTGATAGATGAGCAGATGATGTGCAAGTTTTTTAAAAGTTTTTTTATTTAACCGTTATTTTACCAGGTAAGTTGACTGAGAACACGTTCTCATTTGCAGCAACGACCTGGGGAATAGTTACAGGGGAGAGGAGGGGGATGAATGAGCCAATTGTAAACTGGGGATTATTAGGTGACCATGATGAGGGTCTGAGGGTCTTTGGGAATTTAGCCAGGACACCGGGGTTAACACCCCTACTCTTACGATAAGTGCCATGGGATCTTTAATGACCTCAGAGAGTCAGGACACCCGTTTAACGTCCCATCCGAAAGACGGCACCCTATACAGGACAGTGTCCCCAATCACTGCCCTGGGGCATTGGGATATTTTTTAGACCAGAGGAAAAAGTGCCTCCTACTGGCCCTCCAACACCACTTCCAGCAGCATCTGGTCTCCCATCCAGGGACTGACCAGGACCAACCCTGCTTAGCTTCAGAAGCAAGCCAGCAGTGGTATGCAGGGTGGTATGCTGCTGGCCTGTAGAGATACTTGTGTGCAAAAGAGCAGAAAAGTAAATAAAAACAATATGGGGATATGGTAGGTAGATTGTATACAGAGCTCTGCTAAGTATGGCCCCTCCAATCAGGAGAAAGGCTGCAGCCCCCCAGCCGAAGTAGAGCGCTCCCCCCAGTTCCCTCTTCTCTCCGGTCAACTCATTGGAGGAGCCGCTGAGGATTGCCCCGGCCTTCCAGGAGACAGGAATGAGGATGAGAATTCCGGCCAGGATGAAGAATATTCCTGTTATAATGATCAACCTGGATATCTTGCCCTTAATGTAGTTGGTGGTCTTGTGCCCGACCATGGAGACCAGGACTCCCAGAAACCCCAGGATAATAGCCATGATGGTCATGGCTCTGGTGGCCTGCAGGTTGGAGCTCCATGCGGAGCTTGGCATGGAGTCGTAGACCTCACACTGAATCTGGCTGGTGGTCCTTTTCACACAGCTCATCCACAGGCCGTCCCAGACCTCCTCCGTGGTGACAAGGTTAGCTGCTATGAAGGCAGTCTCCATCCAGGTGGGGAGTGCACACACTACAATGGTGGTGATTAATCCTATGACTCCCAGGACCATTCCCACAATCTCCATGCCCATCGACATCCTGGGTCCCTGGGTGCATTTCTCTACACCTGCCCTTCCTGGAGGAACAAGGATGTGACTCAAAGACATTCCCGAACAGCAGAGATGTTGAAATTCTAGAGGAGATATGACAACTTAAGTCTTTACAAAGTTCTAGAACAGCAGATTAATTCACTCTGAAGTTTGTTGCTGAGGTCTTCTGTAAGATAAGAGAACTGAGCCACTCAGTAGACCTCTATATAACCGCTCAATGCTGTGATGTCGTCATGGAAACACAACCTATTGATACAGATTTGGGTCAGTATGTGGTTGAACTAGTGCAATGTACAGCTGTGTCTTCCTGGTCTATTTAAAAGTTACTGTTACATAGGAAAGTATTTCCACCAGTATGTTTTATTAAAATGACAGATGTATGTGTGTGTGTGTTTGTGCATGTTTGTTTGTCTGCGTTTGTACGCGCGTCTGTCTACGTGTGTGTGTTTTTATGTTACAAAAGGAGACATATCCCTCCCTGAAGAAGCTATCTGATACATAATGCAAATTGCTACGAACGCCATTGAACTGTGAGATGAAGAAAGCATCAGAAGTCCATTTCACCAGGTCTCTGGGAGCTCAACTGAAAACATTTCAATAGCACAAGTCTAAAGTAATTTACACCCACACACACACTATGGTTCCAGACACACACCTCCCATTCAGAGCCGCTGTCCATGGCCTGCCGACGCTGTCCATGACCTGCTGACGCTGTCCATGACCTGCTGACGGGAGGCTGAGAAATCATTTACGGGGTCTGTCATGATCCAGGCACTCCAGAGGCCAGAGCAATCAAGCACAGAGCAATCTCCTGGTCTGTGTCCAGCATGGCACCCGATACCCTACATAGAGCACTACCTTTGACCAGAGCCCTATGGACAAAAGCAGTGTACTGTGTAGGGAATAGGGTGGCATTTGGGACCAGGCATTTGGGACCAGCCCTTTCAGCCAATCGCAGCAAGGTAAACCCCCCGTGGACGGCCTTCTGCCACATTTACTGATAATGATAGATTTTATACCCTTCTTTCTGTCCTGCATAAACACACATACTTAGACCATAGACACACATCCATCCCATACTTAAAGCCAACATAGAGGCTGATACATAAGTTATGATTGCTTTTACCAAGTCCTGCAACGCATTATGATAGTATATGGAGAAGGCACTAACATGGCCAGAGGGAATGGTTTCTACAGCATGAAATGACATATAGAATACCACTTGTGGTGCAGAAACGGTGGGGCCCAGTAGAGATATGAATGTTCTATGCCTGCTATATCTAGGTTCATGCAGTATGAGAATCAACAAAAGCCACAACTGTGACCATTTTATGAAAAATAGTGAAACATAGAAATATAATTACTTGAATATCAGTTATATTCATTCAATTTCTTTGGTGTGAATCGCAAAGGATTTACACGCTGGATGAATCTAGTTGATGATCCCTGCTGTAGATCAACTGTTGTACTGGTACAAGAGGCCATGCAGAGGGGAGCCAGGGAGAACCTTGAGGATAATAATGACAAAGAATTTGAAATATAATGGAAATGAAATATAATTGATTTAATAGGATTGAACGGGAAGGTTTTATGGTGTGAATCACAAAGGTTTTACAAGCTGGACGAGATCCAGTAGAGGAACGGTTTACCAAGAGGCCATGCAGAGGAGAGCCAGGGAGAACCTTGAGGGTGAAAACGTAATCAGGAGGGTCTCACAGCGCAGCAACACAATTAAATAACCAATCAATATGACATGAGCAGACGAGGCAGTAAGCCTTTCTGTTAGGAGTTCAGAGCCGCTGTGGCTAGTCAGATAATGCTACAGCATGTGTGACCTCTCTAAAGGAAAGGCTTTAAGGGCTATAGCTTGCACTAGCCTTGAGTCTATAGAGTCTGCAGTTAAACGTACTGAAAAGAGATGAACAAAAGCAGTGCTGTAGTATTACATCAAGAAGCAATACATGAATACAATGAAGGAGAAACCAACTAGAGGTCGACCGATTAATCGGAATGGACGATTAATTAGGGCTGATTTCAAGTTTTCATAACAATCTGGAATCGGTATTTTTGGACACCGATTTGGCCTATATATTTTTTTTTTACACCTTTATTTAATCTTTATTTAACTAGGCAAGTCAGTTAAGAACACATTCTTATTTTCAATGACGGCCTAGGAAAGGTGGGTTAACTGCCTCATTCAGGGACAAAATGACAGATTTTTACCTTGTCAGCTCGGGGGATTCAATCTTGCAACCTTACAGTTAACTAGTCCAACGCTCTAACCACCTGATTACATTGCACTCCACGAGGAGCCTGCCTGTTACGCGAATGCAGTAAGCCAAGGTAAGTTGCTAGCTAGCATTAAACTTATCTTATAAAAAAACAATAAATCAATCAATCATAATCACTAGTTAACTACACATGGTTGATGATATTACTAGTTTATCTAGCGTGTCTTGCGTTGCATATAATCGATGCGGTTCGCATCGTTGCTCCAATGTGTACCTAACCATAAACATCAATGCCTTTCTTAAAATTAATACCCAGAAGTATATATTTTTAAACCTGCATATTTAGCTAAAAGAAATCCAGGTTAGCAGGCAATATTAACCAGGTGAAATTGTGTCACTTCTCTTACGTTCATTGCACGCAGAGTCAGGGTATATGCAACAGTTTGGGCCGCCTAATTTGCCAGAATTTTACATAATTATGACATAACATTGAAGGTTGTGCAATGTAACAGGAATATTTAGACTTATGGATAGCCACTTGTTAGATAAAATACGTAACGCTTCCGTATTTCACTGAAAGAATAAACGTTTTGTTTGAGAGGATAGTTTACAGATTCGACCATATTAATGACCTAAGGCTCGTATTTCTGTGTGTTATTATGTTATAACATAATAACACACAGAAATGATTTGATAGAGCAGTCTGACTGAGCGATGGTAGGCAGCAGCAGGCTTGTAAGCATTCATTCAAACAGCACTTTCGTGCGTTTTGCCAGCAGCTCTTCGTTGTGCTTCAAGCATTGCTCTGTTTATGACTTCAAGCCTTTCAACTCCTGAGATTAGGCTGGTGTAACCGATGTGAAATGGCTAGCTAGTTAGCGGGGTTAGCGCTAATAGCGTTTCAAACGTCACTCGCTCTGAGACTTGGAGTATTTGTTCCCCTTGCTCTGCATGGGTAATGCTGCTTCGAGGGTGGCTGTTGTCGATGTGTTCCTGGTTCGAGCCCAGATAGGAGCGAGGAGAGGGACGCAAGCTATACTGTTACATTGTTACACTGGCAATAGTATAGTGCCTATAAGAACATCCAATAGTCAAAGGTATATGAAATACAAATTGTATAGAGAGAAATAGTCCTATAATTCCTATAATAACTACAACCTAAAACTTCTTACCTGGGAATATTGAAGACTCATGTTAAAAGGAACCACCAGCTTTCATATGTTCTCATGTTCTGAGCAAGGAACTTAAACGTTCGCTTTCTTACATGGCACATATTGCACTTTTACTTTCTTCTCCAACACTTTGTTTTTGCATTATTTAAACCAAATTGAACATGTTTCATTATTTATTTGAAGCTAAATTGATTTTATTGATGTATTATATTAAGTTAAAATAAGTGTTCATTCAGTATTGTTGTAATAGTCATTATTACAAATAAATAAAATAAAAATCGGACGATTAATCTGTATCGGCTTTTTTTTGGTCCTCCAATAAAACGGTATCGGCGTTGAAAAATCATAATCGGTCGACCTCTAAAACCAACCAGGAACAACACACATGTGCACGCACGTGCACAAATACAGGCACACATACACGCCAATAGATACACAAACACACACCACAGGAGGTTGGTGGCACCTTAATTGGGGAGGACGGGCTCGTGGTAATGGCTGGAACAGTATAGGTGGAATGGTATCAAATACTTCAAACATATCACTCCATTCCAGCCATTATTATCAGCCGTCCTCCCCTCAGCAGCCTCCACTGACACACACACAAACAACCCCCCCCCCCCTCCCCAGACTCATTGGAATTAAATTCCAGAACCCAGACTCATTCCTAGATGTATTTCTCTCTGCCCATGGGGGGCCGTGAATGTGGCACAGGAGAGGAGATGCCAATCAGCAGGGGAAGGTTCCTAAATGAAAGCATGTCAAACTAATTTAAGAATCGATATGTCTTCCAGAGAGACGGGTATCCACAGAGGAAACACTTCCAGCCGCAGGGCTTAAAGACACAGGAAAAGCTCTGTTCTGGAAAAAATCTATTAAAAAGTTCAGCCAGGAATGGACCCATTTTATATACAAATATGAGGTATGAAGGACACTGATTGAATGTTACCCTTTTTATAGAAACGTGTGCGTGTGTGTGTCCATGTATTATCCATCCCCACTCACCCTGAAATCGATGCCCACAGTAGAGATGAAGCTTCCTGCCAGGAAGGCTCCGTCTTTGAAGCGCACCAGCAGACAGGTCTTCCCCACCCCGGAGTCTCCCACCAGCATCACCTACAGCACAGCAAGAGGGACAAACTGAATGAAAGGGGTTTTAACACACATCCCACAAAGCTGCACAAAGGAAGGTCAAACAGTAAGTGAACATTCCCGTTGTCTCAATGTAACAAGGACAAACTGAACATGACAGGTTACAGCACACTTCCTCAGAGAGACAAAACAGTCCAATAGTATTTCAGCACAACCCCCAATCTCCTCCCTCATAATGTCCCTGGTCACAACATATTGGTGTGTTCCAGCGCGTTGTTACAGCCGCGTTGTTACAGCCATACTCCAGGTTAGTTAAGAATCACTGCTGTACACAATGGCTATGTTCACTACAGGAGATATCAGACCTCTAGCCAGACCACCATGATAACTCCATTCACTTAAGAGGCCGACCCAAAGTCACATAATAACACAGGTAGACATCAGGAACACAAGTGGCCATAAGGAAGTCACCTAGACATTATTGCATTATCTGGTCATTTGTTTTGTTCAGAATTATTATCAGATTCTCATTAAACCTTGATTATGATAAATGGATTAAGCTCCCTGTCTCAACATGTTGGTGTTGGGCCAGTAGAGATGAGAGTGTGACTGGGCATCTGGAAATTAGGTTCCCCTCTTAATTTTGGCCAGATAGCAATACTGAATTCTGTGCCTGTGCGTGTGCGTGCGTGCACACAGGGGGTCCTGCTGCACACATTCCTCTTTTTCCGGGGCCTAATGACGTTAAAGAGTTGATGTGTTTAGTGTAATCAGGTTAGCTGGGGGACCACAGGGGCAGCCTGAAGTATTATCATGTCATCCCAGGAGGGGAGGAGGAAAGGATGGATAGTGGAGGGGTGATGGAGGGATAGATGCAGTAGAGATCTAGCCAGGTCAGGTTTAAAAAAATCTCAGAGGCATCTTCATTCCTCTAATCTTCTCTCCTGTTCCCACATTCTCTCTTATCCTTATCTACCCCTCTTCTCTCTTCCCCTCTCATCTCCTCCTCTGTTCTTTCATCCTCTCCTGTTTTTTACTCTCTGTCTCCCTCTTAAAACAGCAGTATTTTAAACAGACCCAGGCAGAGTGAATAGAGCAGGAAGTGAAGTGGCCTGTTTCTCCTCTGTTAATCATCTCCCAGACTATGCGCTGCTCTACAGACTATGCGCTGCTCTACAGAGTGTACGGTGAGTGACATATGGCCGCTGCCTCAGCACAGATCAGCTGTAATAAACCAGGCTCTCCCAGGCCGCCAGCTGCTGCACACTCCTCATATGCTGAAATACAACTGCGGATCCAATGGCGCTCCGCAAATCAAACCCTTTTGTAGGGTGCAGGCTACATCTCATTCGGGGCCCAGTAAACTGACTGGAAAACGCTGTGGTTTCACTCTCAGTGTCTATGAGCAGAGTTTCCCTCAGCACATAGAAAACAAACTTCTCTCTAAAGTTTGAGTCAGTGATTGGAAGGAAGAACATTGGTGTTAGGAGTTTTTCCCCCCACTGGTTTTAGCTGTTGTTTCAACTGATATCACTCAAAAACTGAACACATCTTCATCATAGTTTGTGCTCTGTACTGAAAGTGCTCTATCTTGTGACATGCACATTGTTTTGGGAATGTATTAACAGTGGAATAATGACCAAAATATCTAAATACAGTTTAAGTGAAGTGATCCTTTAAGGCTCTCTCAGTTTTGGGCTTGAATGATGTAATGAACAGCCTACAGTTGGCATAATGCTTGTGAGCTCAACTGAGGTGAGCAATGTATGAAATGCTACAAATGAGCTCCACTGTAAAAGTATTTCTGGGTAATAGTCTCAAGGGTGCCAAATTGAATGACAGCCTCTGCATTTTGTAAATCTGCAACTCTCTCCAGGGGTTGGGTTGTTGCTCTAGGCCTATCCTTTTCAAGAGCTGCCACATTTCTAACTGACTAAAACAATGAAGGGTTGTGAGACCGGTTGGACATTCCTGCAGTCAGCATGCCAATTGCATGCTCCTTCAAAACTGAACAGAAATATTAAAATGCAACCAATTTCAATGAGTTACAGTTCATATAAGGAAATCAGTCAATTGAAATACATTTCATTAGGCCCTAATCTATGGGTTTCACATGACTGGGAATACAGATATGCATCTGTTGGTCACAGATACCTTTAAAAAGGGTAGGGGCGTGGATCAGAAAACCAGTCAGTATCTGGTGTGACCACCGTTTGCCTCGTGCAGCGCAAAACTTCTCCTTGGCAAAGAGTTGATCAGGCTGTTGATTGTGGCCTGTGGAATGTTGTCTCACTCCTCTTCAATAGCTGTGCCAAGTTGCTGGATATTGGCGGGAACTGAAACACGCTGTCGTACATATTGATCCAGAGCATCCCAAACATGCTCAATGGGTGACATGTCTGATGAGTATTCAGGCTATGGAAGAACTGGGACAGTTTCAGTCTTCCAGGATTGGTGTACAGATTCATTTGACATAGGGCCATGCATTATCAAGCTGAAACATGAGGTGATGGTGGCAGATGAATGGTACAACAATGGGCCTCAGGATCTCGTCACTGAATCTCTGTGCTTTCAAATTGCCATTGATAAAATGCAATTGCTCTTGTTGTCTGTAGTTTATGCCTGCCCATACCATAACCCCACTGCCACCATGGGACACTGTTCACAACGTTGACCTAATATTGTCCCCAGCAGAAGGTGCACCTGTGTAATGAACATGTGGTTTAATCAGCTTATTGATATGCCACAACAGTCAGGTGGACGGATTATCTTGGCAAAGGCGAAATGCTCACTAACAGGGATCTTTTATTTCAGCTCATGAAACATGAGACCAACACTTTACATGTTGCGTTTATATTTTGGTTCAGTATCCTCACTCTTAATGGAGCAAATCAGAGAAATAGACTACCATTCAGACAACCTAACTAACAGTGACTCATCAACAGGATGGGGATTGGTAGAAACCATGTTGGCTCTTCCTAATAACCACTGCTTCCCTTTGTTTAATCAGTTGGCTCTTCCTAATAACCACTGCTTCCCTTTGTTTAATCAGTTGGCTCTTTCTAATAACCACTGCTTCCCTTTGTTTAATCAGTTGTCTCTTCCTAATAACCACGGCTTCCCTTTGTTTAATCAGTTGGCTCTTCCTAATAACCACTGCTTCCCTTTGTTTAATCAGTTGGCTCTTCCTAATAACCACTGCTTCCCTTTGTTTAATCAGTTGGCTCTTCCTAATAACCACGGCTTCCCTTTGTTTAATCAGTTGGCTCTTCCTAATAACCACTGCTTCCCTTTGTTTAATCAGTTGGCTCTTCCTAATAACCACGGCTTCCCTTTGTTTAATCAGTTGGCTCTTCCTAATAACCACGGCTTCCCTTTGTTTAATCAGTTGGCTCTTCCTAATAACCACGGCTTCCCTTTGTTTAATCAGTTGGCTCTTCCTAATAACCACGGCTTCCCTTTGTTTAATCAGTTGGCTCTTCCTAATAACCACGGCTTCCCTTTGTTTAATCAGTTGGCTCTTCCTAATAACCACGGCTTCCCTTTGTTTAATCAATTGGCTCTTCCTAATAACCACGGCTTCCCTTTGTTTAATCAGTTGGCTCTTTCTAATAACCACGGCTTCCCTTTGTTTAATCAGTTGGCTCTTCCTAATAACCACTGCTTCCCTTTGTTTAATCAGTTGGCTCTTCCTAATAACCACGGCTTCCCTTTGTTTAATCAGTTGGCTGTTTCTAATAACCACGGCTTCCCTTTGTTTAATCAGTTGGCTCTTCCTAATAACCACGGCTTCCCTTTGTTTAATCAGTTGGCTCTTCCTAATAACCACTGCTTCCCTTTGTTTAATCAGTTGGCTCTTCCTAATAACCACTGCTTCCCTTTGTTTAATCAGTTGGCTCTTCCTAATAACCACGGCTTCCCTTTGTTTAATCAGTTGGCTCTTCCTAATAACCACTGCTTCCCTTTGTTTAATCAGTTGGCTCTTCCTAATAACCACGGCTTCCCTTTGTTTAATCAGTTGGCTCTTCCTAATAACCACTGCTTCCCTTTGTTTAATCAGTTGGCTCTTCCTAATAACCACGGCTTCCCTTTGTTTAATCAGTTGGCTCTTCCTAATAACCACTGCTTCCCTTTGTTTAATCAGTTGGCTCTTTCTAATAACCACTGCTTCCCTTTGTTTAATCAGTTGTCTCTTCCTAATAACCACGGCTTCCCTTTGTTTAATCAGTTGGCTCTTCCTAATAACCACTGCTTCCCTTTGTTTAATCAGTTGGCTCTTCCTAATAACCACTGCTTCCCTTTGTTTAATCAGTTGGCTCTTCCTAATAACCACGGCTTCCCTTTGTTTAATCAGTTGGCTCTTCCTAATAACCACGGCTTCCCTTTGTTTAATCAGTTGGCTCTTCCTAATAACCACGGCTTCCCTTTGTTTAATCAGTTGGCTCTTCCTAATAACCACGGCTTCCCTTTGTTTAATCAGTTGGCTCTTCCTAATAACCACGGCTTCCCTTTGTTTAATCAGTTGGCTCTTCCTAATAACCACTGCTTCCCTTTGTTTAATCAGTTGGCTCTTCCTAATAACCACGGCTTCCCTTTGTTTAATCAGTTGGCTCTTCCTAATAACCACTGCTTCCCTTTGTTTAATCAGTTGGCTCTTCCTAATAACCACGGCTTCCCTTTGTTTAATCAGTTGGCTCTTCCTAATAACCACTGCTTCCCTTTGTTTAATCAGTTGGCTCTTCCTAATAACCACGGCTTCCCTTTGTTTAATCAGTTGGCTCTTCCTAATAACCACGGCTTCCCTTTGTTTAATCAGTTGGCTCTTCCTAATAACCACTGCTTCCCTTTGTTTAATCAGTTGGCTCTTCCTAATAACCACGGCTTCCCTTTGTTTAATCAGTTGGCTCTTTCTAATAACCACGGCCTCCCTTTGTTTAATCAGTTGGCTCTTCCTAATAACCACGGCTTCCCTTTGTTTAATCAGTTGGCTCTTCCTAATAACCACGGCTTCCCTTTGTTTAATCAGTTGGCTCTTCCTAATAACCACTGCTTCCCTTTGTTTAATCAGTTGGCTCTTCCTAATAACCACTGCTTCCCTTTGTTTAATCAGTTGGCTCTTCCTAATAACCACGGCTTCCCTTTGTTTAATCAGTTGGCTCTTCCTAATAACCACTGCTTCCCTTTGTTCAATCAGTTGGCTCTTCCTAATAACCACGGCTTCCCTTTGTTTAATCAGTTGGCTCTTCCTAATAACCACGGCTTCCCTTTGTTTAATCAGTTGGCTCTTCCTAAAATACATGTGTGTGGAAAAAGATAGGCTACATTCAGAGGTATATGTAGTAGAGAAATGACACTCAGCAGGGAATACAATATTTCCAATACTCAGAGATATGTGAAAAACAGAAAACAAGTCATCACATCAAACAGTCACTTCAAAGACAGACAACACCAGAAGGACAGCCAGGGGGATGAGAGTTTAGCAACACATTTAGGCATGGCACAGAAAGGGAAAGAGAGAGAGAAAGAGAGAGAGATGGGGTAAGGAAGAGAGACAGAGAGAGATGGGGTAAGGAAGAGAGAGAGAGAGATGGTGTAAGGAAGAGAGACAGAGAGAGATGGTGTAAGGAAGAGAGACAGAGAGAGATGGGGTAAGGAAGAGAGAGAGAGAAAGATGGGGTAAGGAAGAGAGAGAGAGAGAGGGGGAAGAGACAGAGAGAGATGGGGTAAGGAAGAGACAGAGAGAGATGGGGTAAGGAAGATAGACAGAGAGAGATGGGGTAAGGAAGAGAGACAGAGAGAGATGGGGTAAGGAAGAGAGACAGAGAGAGATGGGGTAAGGAAGAGAGAGAGAGAGAGATGGGGTAAGGAAGAGAGACAGAGAGAGATGGGGTAAGGAAGAGAGACAGAGAGAGATGGGGTAAGGAAGAGAGAGAGAGAAAGATGGGGTAAGGAAGAGAGAGAGAGAGATGGGGTAAGGAAGAGACAGAGAGAGATGGGGTAAGGAAGAGAGACAGAGAGAGATGGGGTAAGGAAGAGAGACAGAGAGAGATGGGGTAAGGAAGAGAGAGAGAGCGAGATGGGGTAAGGAAGAGAGAGAGAGCGAGATGGGGTAAGTAAGAGAGAGAGAGAGATGGGGTAAGTAAGAGAGAGAGAGAGAGATGGGGTAAGTAAGAGAGAGAGAGAGAGATGGGGTAAGTAAGAGAGAGAGAGAGAGATGGGGTAAGGAAGAGAGACAGAGAGAGATGGGGTAAGGAAGAGAGACAGAGAGAGATGGTGTAAGGAAGAGAGACAGAGAGAGATGGTGTAAGGAAGAGAGAGAACTTTGAAGCAGGGACAGGATGAATTGATACCCATCACAACCTGTTGATTAGCCTTAAGACTATACGGCTTCACTAGTACACAGAAAACTGCCAAATAGAGAATACATTATGAGATGTGTTGGCTCTTGGTCCCATATGTGACCTTCATTGGTTGCTGAGGTGCTACTGATTGTCTTTAGTGACACAGCTGTGGCAGAGGCATTAGCTCAGTTTGATGAATGAGTGTTTTGTGGTCTTGTAAAACACCCCAGGCTTGGCAAAGTGAACACAAAAGGTCATTGTGGTGATTAAAGTTATACACAACATAATGTTTACAACTCATTAGTCCTTTCAAACATGTAGGCTAACCTAGGTCTAGGCCTACTTGCTTGATGCACATTCACATTACATTTATTATCTGTGGCCCATCAACCGGTCATGTGTAGCCCATCAACCGGTCATGTGTAGCCCATCAACCGGTCATGTGTAGCCCATCAACCGGTCATGTGTAGCCACAAACTAGTAATTTACTGAGATAAAATAATAAAGTTACCTAATGTTATTATTTACAAATAAGGGCTATCATAGCATAATGCTCAGGTGCATTTACCTTGAATGCGATGTCATAAAACTCGCTGCTGTTGCTGAGTGAGGGTCTGCTCGGATGAACCATACCGTTCGCCTGCACC
Source organism: Salvelinus fontinalis (assembly GCF_029448725.1). NCBI lineage: Eukaryota > Metazoa > Chordata > Actinopteri > Salmoniformes > Salmonidae > Salvelinus > Salvelinus fontinalis. The sequence goes on from NC_074698.1 coordinate 39,040,548, forward strand.
ACGCTCCCCGTCCCTGCGGTGCTCTTCCCAGTTTTCCCGTTCTGTTTTCCGGTGGGGCTGCCTGTCATCGGGCTGCTGTTGCCGTTTTTGCACTTACCCGCCTTTTTGCGGGACATTTTTTTCACTCCAAACAGTTTAGAGTTTTTGAGGAAGTGTGACGTTTGAGAGAGTGGCGCGAAATATTTGAGCGCTCGCGCACGATAAACAAGATGAATTATTGGTTTTTGTTTTAGAAGTTGTGCAGTTGGACTGAAACAAAAAACACCCTTTCCGGTTTCACCTGCACGTTGAAATCATGGCTAGCGACACTTTTCTCATGTCACAATACAACGAGTGAACGGTTTGAATTGCGTCTTCTCTCTGTAGAGCAAAAACCACACTGCTAGGCTACCTCACGAAACACAGGTGACTTGCGCTCTTCTTGTTCCGGTCCCTCCTGCTTTTGCATTGCCAATGAGGAGACTGGGATTTCAGCAGCCTTTTCCAATAGCCACGGGCAGCCGGGGTTCTCAAGCAACGCACTAACAAACTCCACCTTTCGAGCGTGTGCGGTGAGCGAGAAGAAAAGCGAAGTTTTGAGCGCTGCTGGACAACATTTCGCAGGCTGCTTGTAGGAATTATGAAACCCTTTCAAAGGAACGCTGCATTTTAACAGCCATTCAGCACCATGGAAAGCGCCCGCTGCCCTTTCAAATAAATCCACCGGCTATCTGTAAAGTGGAGCAATACTGAGCTGTTTAGGCTAAAACAGTATACGTTTTTTAAAACAAACAATTCTTATTAATTATCTTTCAAACTCATAGTTTTTCCTCGTATGCACGCGTTAAGTGGCCAATTGTTGTTATGAGTCAGTAAAGTAGACCAGTACTACCAGTTCTTGGGATGACAAGAGTAATAATTTTAAAATGTTCATAAAGAATCAATCAGTTAACTATGCACACATGCCCCTATGCCAGTGAGTGAACAATGACTATTGTTCTTGTTCTTCTGGGGTATCGAGGCGCGTTACCACAGCCACAAAGTCAAATTGGCTATAGGCCTATCGTAAAAATTGTATTTTGGTATTTTTGGTTTTATTTAAAGGTTAGGGTTAGGGTTAAAATCAGGTTTTAAGAATATACATTGTAGAAATAGGCGAGGTATGGCCATAATTATGACTTTGTGGCTGTGGTAACTACCAGCTGGCTGTAGCCTACATTTCTTGAATGGAAAGGAATTTGCTTTAACACTGCACATGCGCAGCACGGTGGTCTAACTCGAAGTGATTCAGTTCATTAGTCTATGGCTATTCAACATGAATGCATATGTAAATTCACATCTGAACAATAATTCAAAGTCAAGGTGGTACCCATTTGCTGTGTTTCCTATGTTAATAACCAACACAACTTTTTGAATAAGCAGACACACATTTCGCAAGTATTTTCTTTACTCAAAAACCAAGATAACGTAATCCACAGACCTAAATTCATCCCGAATATAAGAATTTAATTAGTGCTCAACGTTTACCTGCACACCAGTCATGCTATTTCAACATCAACTGTGTTCAGACTGTATCCTAGACTACCACGCAGAGCCATGGATCTGTTAACCACGTTATATCTGCATGATAACTTAATACAGTTGGAACAATGAAGACTGCACCTGATAAACTATGATTGTATTGTTGATTGGGCATTAGAATCAGTCTATTGAAGTTTTACAATGATTTGAATGTGATTTTAGTAAAGCGCCACCAGAGAGCGCTACAGGCCAGACATTACATTTGGAATTGGAAGGGCAAAAGAAAGACCACTCAATTAGCACGTTCATGTTCACTTTATTTTCATTTCACATTAATATGTTTAGTATTTTTGTTGTTGTTGCTCGAGGCATCACAATGTTAAAACAATGGGAAAGCTAATGGCATATCACAGACAAATGAACAGGCGCATCTATTGAAAAGTCATACACGTGATTTAGTGCTTTTTCACCTCCGTTACTATGTTCTTAATGTTTTCTTTGCATTACTTAGCTCTGTTCAAAAAGGTGATCGGTCTGTCTGTCTTGACATTTTCTCCACACACACACGCACGCACGCACGCACACACACACACACACACACACACACACACACACACACACACACACACACAGACAGACAGACAGACAGACAGACAGACAGACAGACAGACAGACAGACAACACCCCAGCACTCATAGAAATAAAGAAGTAAAGTTCATACTTCTTATGGACTCAGGAGACATTTTAATGGTCAAACCAGTGAGTTGACCCTGCTGCCCAACTCAACGGTCTAGTGAGAGGGACAAGAGGGACTGGCTGGACGCACAAGGACAGCTGGCAGCCAGGCCCACCTCTCCTTGGCCCCAAAACTGCTGTCTGTCAGCATTTTTAGACCTCCACCCTCCCTTGCTCCAACACACCACCCTCTCCCTCCCCCACCACTACCTCAGAGAGGGGGACAGAGCCAGAGGCATCTCCCTGGGACCACATCCCCCTCTTGCCCCACTCACCCCCTAAACCCTCATCCCCCACCTCTCCGTCACCCCTCTCTTTCCTCTGACAGCTGATTGGTTCCACTCCAAACGCAGCTGTCTCCACTTGGAACAGCTGGACATTTTAGAGGCAAGGAGGAAAGGAGGGATGAGGAAAAAAGAGCGGCCTGGAATTCATCCATGCTCATAGAGAAATGAACAGCCTTGTCAAGGCGGGTTCAATATGACTTGTGAGTGTGCTCCTGAATACAGGCGTTTAACTGCCATGTGTGTCCATGTGTTTCAGCATGCGTGTGCACAACTCCTTAGAGTTTAAGAGACGAGCTTGAGTGTCATGTTTTTATTTCATTTTGAGATCGATGTGATAACTGGGACACAACATTATGTTGTTTGTGCTCAAATGAATAAAAACACGCCACAGATAATACTATGATCTTCCTTTTATGTCCCTGCAGATGTTAGCAGTATAATGTTATTTAGCCGTCCAAATGTTGTTCTAATTACTGTAGGATTTCATCAACGTCATTACGCCCACAGTTTAACATCACACTAGCCACACCTTGGGCGTGAAGTGTTGCCCATGACAATATCTCAAATCACCATGACAATATCTCAAATCACCATGACAATATCTCAAATCACCACCAACACCCTGAAACATCAGACCTGGGTCCAAACAATATTTTAAATCATTTAAAATTCATTATCTGTTCTTGATTGAGCTTGACTGGTGCAGATCCCGCCCATATGGCACTCTAGGCAGGCTAAAGCAAACTCAAAGAGTATTTGAAATATTTCAAATTGTAATTGAACCCAGGTGTTTTCTACAATAACTAATACCAGCAGGTCTTTGGTCAGGTGCTTGGGTACTAGAAACGTTGATTTAGAAGTGATGGGGGACATAGGGGCAGTGTGCCATACCCGTTGCTGTGAGGTCAGAACACGCTCGGGGTCACAACACACAGCACGTCCATCTACGTCCAGAGAGCCCCAGGCATGTGTAAGTTTACCAAGGGTCAGGTGCCCTGAGCGTGGGTTAAGAGGTGCTTGAAGGGCCCTGCAGCCGCCCGGGCCAGCCGCTCACCCACCCACCCCACCCAAAGACCTAGCAAGTGTTGGGGGGGGAGGGGGGAGGGGTAGCATTTTAACCTTCACTCACTTCACTCACTCCCTCAGCTGCCCCTACAGCACCAAGTGCTGCAAGGGCCGAGGGGCATCCTGCCAGTGCACGCCCCTCTCCTACGACTCTCAGTCAGTACTTGGCAGGGTGACCACCACTGGACTGCCGGGCACTCACTCTCTCCCTCCTTCTCTAGCTCATTCTATTCCTTGGGTGTCTTGAAGTGGACAGAGAGAACAAATATTACCAGGGACAGAGAGAACAAAGATTACCAGGGACAGAGAGAATAAAGATTACCAGGGACAGAGAGAACAAAGATTACCAGGGACAGAGAGAACAAAGATTACCAGGGACAGAGAGAATAAAGATTACCAGGGACAGAGAGAACAAAGATTACCAGGGACAGAGAGAACAAAGATTACCAGGGACAGAGAGAATAAAGATTACCAGGGACAGAGAGAACAAAGATTACCAGGGACAGAGAGAATAAAGATTACCAGGGACAGAGAGAACAAAGAGGACCAGGGACAGAGAGAACAAAGATGACCAGGGACAGAGAGAACAAAGATTACCAGGGACAGAGAGAATAAAGATTACCAGGGACAGAGAGAACAAAGATTACCAGGGACAGAGAGAACAAAGATTACCAGGGACAGAGAGAACAAAGATTACCAGGGACAGAGAGAACAAAGATTACCAGGGACAGAGAGAACAAAGATTACCAGGGACAGAGAGAACATAGATTACCAGGGACAGAGAGAATAAAGATTACCAGGGACAGAGAGAACAAAGATTACCAGGGACAGAGAGAACAAAGATTACCAGGGACATATCAGCCCCATGTCGATTGGGACCCTTCGAATACAGAAAAAGGTAGAACGAGGTTGGGAGGAGGGAGAGGGAGAGAGAGAGAGAGAGAGAGAGAGAGAGAGAGAGAGAGAGAGAGAGAGAGAGAGAGAGAGAGAGAGAGAGAGAGAGAGAGAGAGGAGAGAGGAGAGAGATGGAGAGAGAGATGGAGAGAGAGATGGAGAGAGATGGAGAGATGGAGAGAGAGAGAGAGAGAGAGAGAGATGGAGAGAGAGAGAGAGATAGGAGATAGAGAGAGAGAGATAGAGAGAGATAGAGAGAGAGATAGAGAGAGATAGAGAGATAGAGATGGAGAGTGAGAGAGAGAGAGAGAGAGAGCGAGAGAGAGAT